>NC_048219.1:145064198-145243394 GCF_002007445.2 Ailuropoda melanoleuca | reverse complement strand
TGGCCTCGGCCACAGAATTAATACATATGGATGTATCCCAATTATCAGAAATGGAATTCAGAGCAACAATGGTCAAGATGATGAGTAAACTTGAAAAAAGCATCAGAGAAAGCGTTGCTGAGAATATAGAATCCCTAAGGGCAGAAATGAGAGCGAATCTGACAGAAATTAAAAACTCAGTGGGCCAAATACAGTCAAAACTAGAGGCTCTGACGGCCAGGGTCACCGAGGCAGAGGAACGCGTTAGCGAATTGGAGGATGGGTTAGTAGAAGAAAAAACGAAAATAGAAGCTGGTCTTAAAAAAATCCACGCCCACGAATGTAGATTACGGGAGATTACTGACTCTATGAAACGATCCAATGTCAGAATCATCGGCATCCCTGAAGGGGTGGAGAAAAACAGAGGTCTAGAAGAGATATTTGAACAAATTGTAGCTGAAAACTTCCCTAATCTAGCAAGGGAAACAAGCATTCGTGTCCAAGAGGCAGAGAGGACCCCATCCAAGCTCAACCAGGACAAACCTACGCCACGGCATGTCATAGTGCAATTCGCAAATATTAGATCCAAGGATACAGTATTGAAAGCGGCCAGGGCAAAGAAATTTCTCACGTACCAAGGCAAAGGTATCAGGATTACGTCAGACCTGTCTACAGAGACCTGGAATGAGAGAAAGGCTTGGGGGGGCATTTTTAAAGCTCTTTCAGAGAAAAACATGCAGCCAAGGATCCTTTATCCAGCAAAGCTGTCATTCAGAATTGATGGAGAAATAAAGACGTTCCAAAATCGCCAATCATTAACCAATTTCGTAACCACGAAACCAGCCCTACAGGAGATATTAAGGGGGGCTCTATAAAGGTAAAAAGGCCCCAAGAGTGATACAGAGCAGCAAGTCACAACCGATACAAAGACTTTAAAGAGAAATGGCATCATTAAAATCATATCTGTCAATAATCTCTATCAATCTAAATGGCTTAAACTCTCCCATAAAACGCCACAGGGTTGCAGATTGGATAAAAAGACATGACCCATCCATTTGCTGTCTACAAGAGACTCATTTTGAACCCAAAGATGCATTCAGACTTAGAGTAAGGGGATGGAGTACCATCTTCCACGCAAATGGACCTCAAAAGAAAGCTGGAGTAGCAATTCTCATATCAGATAGACTGGATTTTAAACTAGAGGCCATAGAGAGAGATACAGAAGGGCACTATATTATTCTTAAAGGAAGTATTCAACAAGTGGATATGACAATTATTAATATATATGCCCCCAACAGGGGAGCAGCAAGATACACAAGCCAACTCTTAACCAAAATAAAGAGACATATAGATAAGAACACAGTAATAGTAGGGGACCTCAACACCCCACTATCAGAAATAGACAGAACACCCTGGCAAAAACTAAGCAAAGAATCAAAGGCTTTGAATGCCATACTCGACGAGTTGGACCTCATAGATATATATAGAACACTACACCCCAGAACCAAAGAATACTCATTCTATTCAAATGCCCATGGAACATTCTCAAGAATAGATCATGCTCTGGGACACAAAACAGGTCTCAGCCAATACCAAAAGATTGAAATTATCCCCTGCATATTCTCAGACCACAACGCTCTGAAATTGGAACTCAACCACAAGGAAAAACCTGGAAGAAACTCAAACACTTGGAGGCTAAGAACCATCCTGCTCAAGAATGACTCGATAAACCAGGAAATCAAAAAACAAATTAAACAATTTATGGAGACCAACGAGAATGAATACACAACGGTCCAAAACCTATGGGATACTGCAAAGGCAGTCCTAAGGGGGAAATACATAGCCATCCAAGCCTCACTCAAAAGAATAGAAAAATCTAAAATGCAGTTTCTATATTCTCACCTCAAGAAACTGGAACAGCAACAGAGGGACAGGCCTAACCCACTGACAAGGAAGGAGTTGACCAAGATTAGAGCAGAAATCAATGAATTAGAGACCAGAACCACAGTAGAGCAGATCAACAGGACTAGAAGCTGGTTCTTTGAGAGAATCCATAAAATTGATAGACCACTGGCAAAACTTGTCCAAAAACAAAGAGAAAGGACTGAGATTATTAAAATTATGACTGAAAAGGGAGAGGTCACGACCAGCACCATTGAAATTGCAAGGATTATTAGAAACTTTTATCAACAGCTATATGCCAAAAAACTAAACAATCTGGAAGAGATGGAGGCCTTCCTGGAAACCTATAAACTACCAAGACTGAAACAGGAAGAAATAGATTTCTTAAATAGGCCAATTAACTATGAAGAAATTGAGTCAGTGATAAACAACCTTCCAAATAATAAAACTCCAGGCCCAGACGGTTTTCCTGGGGAATTCTACCAAACATTCAAAGAAGAAATAATACCTATTCTCCTAAAGCTATTTCAAAAAATAGAAACAGAAGGAAAGCTACCAAACTCATTCTATGAGGCTAATATTACCTTGATCCCCAAACCAGGCAAAGACCCCCTCAAAAAGGAGAATTACAGACCGATTTCTCTAATGAATATGGATGCCAAAATCCTCAACAAGATCCTTGCTAATAGAATCCAACAGTACATTAAAAGGATTATCCATCATGACCAAGTGGGATTCATACCTGGGATGCAAGCATGGTTCAACACTCGCAAATCAATCAATGTGATACATCATATCAACAAGAAAAGACTCAAGAACCATATGATCCTCTCAATTGATGCAGAAAAAGCATTTGACAAAATACAGCATCCTTTCCTGATTAAAACCCTTCAGAGTGTAGGAATAGAGGGTACATTTCTCAATCTCATAAAAGCCATCTATGAAAAGCCTACTGCAAGCATTATTCTCAATGGGGAAAAGCTGGAAGCCTTTCCCTTAAGATCAGGAACACGACAAGGATGCCCACTCTCGCCACTATTATTCAACATAGTACTAGAAGTCCTTGCAACAGCAATCAGAAGACAAAAAGGGATCAAAGGTATCCAAATCGGCAAAGAAGAAGTCAAACTGTCTCTCTTTGCAGATGACATGATACTCTATATGGAAAACCCAAAGGAATCCACTCCCAAACTATTAGAAGTTATAGAACAATTCAGTAAGGTGGCAGGATACAAAATCAATGCCCAGAAATCAGTTGCATTTCTATACACGAATAACGAGACTGAAGAAAGAGAAATTAGGGAATCCATCCCATTTACAATAACACCAAAAACCATGCGTTACCTTGGAATTAACTTAACCAGAGACGTAAAGGACCTATATGCTAGAAACTATAGATCACTTTTGAAAGATATTGAGGAAGACATAAAAAGATGGAAAAATATTCCATGCTCATGGATTGGAAGAATTAACATAGTTAAAATGTCCATACTACCCAGAGCAATCTACACTTTCAATGCTATCCCGATCAAAATACCGAGGACATTTTTCAAAGAACTGGAACAAATAGTCCTTAAATTTGTATGGAACCAGAAAAGGCCCCGAATCTCCAAGGAACTGTTGAAAAGGAAAAACAAAGCTGGGGGCATCACAATGCCGGATTTCGAGCTGTACTACAAAGCTGTGATCACAAAGACAGCATGGTACTGGCACAAAAACAGACACATCGACCAATGGAACAGAATAGAGAACCCAGAAATGGACCCTCGGCTCTTTGGGCAACTAATCTTTGATAAAGCAGGAAAAAACATCCGGTGGAAAAAAGACAGTCTCTTCAATAAATGGTGCTGGGAAAATTGGACAGCTACATGCAAAAGAATGAAACTTGACCACTCTCTCACACCATACACAAAAATAAACTCCAAATGGATGAAAGACCTCAATGTGAGACAGGAATCCATCAAAATTCTAGAGGAGAACATAGGCAACAACTTCTATGACATCGGCCAGAGCAACCTTTTTCACGACACATCTCCAAAGGCAAGAGAAATAAAAGATAAAATGAACTTATGGGACTTTATCAGGATAAAGAGCTTCTGCACAGCCAAGGAAACAGTCAAAAAAACTAAGAGACAGCCCACGGAATGGGAGAATATATTTGCAAAGGACACCACAGATAAAGGACTGGTATCCAAGATCTACAAAGAACTTCTCAAACTCAATACACGAGAAACAAATAAACAAATCATAAAATGGGCAGAAGATATGAACAGACACTTTTCCAATGAAGACATACAAATGGCTAACAGACACATGAAAAAATGTTCAAAATCATTAGCCATCAGGGAAATTCAAATCAAAACCACACTGAGATACCACCTTACGCCAGTTAGAATGGCAAAGATAGACAAGGCAAGAAACAACAATTGTTGGAGAGGATGTGGAGAAAGGGGATCCCTCCTACATTGTTGGTGGGAATGCAAGTTGGTACAGCCACTCTGGAAAACAGTGTGGAGGTCCCTTAAAAAGTTAAAAATTGAACTACCCTATGACCCAGCCATTGCACTACTGGGTGTTTACCCCAAAGATACAGACGTAGTAAAGAGAAGGGCCATATGCACCCCAATGTTCATAGCTGCATTGTCCACAATAGCCAAATCATGGAAGGAGCCGAGATGCCCTTCAACAGATGACTGGATTAAGAAGCTGTGGTCCATATATACAATGGAATATTACTCAGCTATCAGAAAGAACGAATTCTCAACATTTGCTGCAACATGGACGGCACTGGAGGAGATAATGCTAAGTGAAATAAGTCAAGCAGAGAAAGACAATTATCATATGATTTCTCTCATCTATGGAACATAAGAACTAGGATGATCGGTAGGGGAAGAAAGGGATAAAGAAAAGGGGGGTAATCAGAAGGGGGAATGAAACATGAGAGACTATGGACTATGAGAAACAAACTGAAGACTTCAGAGGGGAGGGGGTGGGGGAATGGGATAGACTGGTGATGGGTAGTAAGGAGGGCACGTATTGCATGGTGCACTGGGTGTTATACGCAACTAATGAAGCATCAAACTTTACATCGGAATCTGGGGATGTACTGTATGGTGATTAACATAATATAATAAAATAAAAAAAAAAAGAAAAAGAAAAAGAAAGAAAAAGAAAAACATAGGGCAAGCCAGTATTTTGCGGTTTAACTAGACTCCAGTAGGCCTGAGCCTATTCCTCAAAGTGACCCAAATAAAGCCAACTTAATGCTTTTTGTTTTCTTAAATTTGTGTCTACTGGGAGTTTTTCATGTTTCTATGTCAACCCTTGTTACAGGATATCTTGAAAGGATCTCCTATGACCAAAGATTCCCTGAATTCACAATTTTTTTCTGACTAATAGGAAACTATGACTATTATCTATTGTTCTTTTTTTTTTTTTAAAGATTTTATTTATTTGACAGAGATAGAGACAGCCAGCGAGAGAGGGAACANGAACACAAGCAGGGGGAGTGGGAGAGGAAGAAGCAGGCTCATAGCAGAGGAGCCTGATGGGGCTCGATCCCATAATGCCGGGATCACGCCCTGAGCCGAAGGCAGACGCCCAACCGCTGTGCCACCCAGGCACCCCTGTTATCTATTGTTCTTAAACAAGACCTTTGGGACCATTCAAAGAAGCAGCTTGAATATCTATTACAAGGAAGGAGAATTATACAGTGTGTAAATATCTATTACAAGGAAGGAGAATTACACAGTGTGTAAAGGCCCTTTGTTGAAAATTGGGTTTTGATAATTACATTTTTATCTGAAGGCCCTTTGTCAAAAATCCCTCTTTGAGAATTATGCTTGCTAACTCCTCAGATAAAAAGAAAAGATAAGGGAAATGCTTGGCATCAGTGTTTCAAATAAGGAGGTTTCGATATATTACCACTGGCCCTTGATTTCTACCTTGATTGACGTGTCGAGAGGGTCCAACCATTGCCCAAACCTCTTGTGGAACAGTTAAGCTTGCCAGGGCCTTGGTTACCTGTTACTTGTATCCTAAAGTCCAGTGAGGTTCCCCAGCTATAGAGGCCACAGTTTGCGAGAGTAGATAAGCATAGAGATCCCTGCCATCCCTGCTATCCCTGCCAGGCTCACCATACCTGCTCTCATTGCCACATAACATAGAATTCATTCAAAATAATAAAACCATCTTTATTGCTAGGGGTTTAAAAAAATTTTTTTTCCCTTGGCCCTTAAAGACTGAAGTGCCTGGGAAGGAGGCTTGAGGCTTGGCCACCCTGGGGAAGGACCCTAAGAGGATGTGACTGGAGAAACTGAGATGAACCCAGGTCCTTGGCAAGGTCACTGGGTTTCCTGTGTTGTAAGGAAAGTTGTTGGAAACTGAGGACTTTAGTGAAGTGAGAATACTTGTTTTAGACAACAATAGCTCTGGTATGAACAAAAACAGATAAAGGAATCACTTCCTAGTCAGGAGCCCAGAGAGAGGAATGTGCACTTGAGCACTGTCAATTTCGAAATGGAGGGGTAAGAGCTCTCTAGTTGCCTTCAATAACTGGCTTGCTTTCTTTTCTTTCCCCACCCAAATCTATATGGGATTTTGGACCTTGCTTTTCATTCTATATTAGACTAAAAATTACACTTAGAGCCCTTGTTATATGATCCCCTTACTTTAAGAAAGCAAAGACACAGCCTTGAGTCAACTAGTTATTACTACAACTCCTGGCCCAAAACTTACTTCATATGCCGCAAAGCTGTTTCCACAGCAGTAAGCCAGCCCCTGTGTGTTCCTTATTTCCTTCTCCTTTCTACAATGAAATGATAGGAGCTGGGGACTCTAAATTGTGCTGAGACTATATAGCCCTCGGGATCTTGGGACAGCCCCTACACTTTGTTGTAATCTTGCTTCCGTTCAGCAAATACTAAGTGACCGCAAGGTCCAAGCCTAGTACTAGGTGTTGCGTCAGCAGACAGGAGCCCCAAACATGGTTGCAGTAAACATTCACTCAAAAGGGTGATTTTTATCTCCATCCAAGACAGGGAGGCTGGGCAACTCATACCAATATATTTTTTCAACTCAGCGTGTACAGTTAACCCATATTTACTCAGCTACTCTTTCTTGCTAGCTGATTATAAGTTTCCTCTTCCCTCTTACATCTTCCTAGCATCCTTGCCTGTTGCCTCTGGTTAACATTGAGTGCAAGATTCTGGGAAAGGAGTGAGAAAGCCTGGGGTGTGACCCCACAAGCCAAATCTTGCACAGTTTCTGTATATGGGGATTAAGAAAAGAATGACTGATTCTTGAAGTTCTGGTCTGACTTGGGGCCAGGTTTGGGAGTGGGGATTCTGGCATGAAAAGGAAGAGAGCATAACTAAGAACAGTGCAGTCTTGTTGATATAAAATCTGTTCCTCACTTACACACATACACTGTCTGACCTGGTCAAGCCATGCTCTCTTCAGATTGTGCCCTCCTCCTCCCAACCTTTCTTCTGGATGTTCTCCACCTCATTGTCTCCACCCCAGTCCAAGTCATCCTCATTTCTTTGCCTGGACTCTAGGCAGGCAAGCCTCGATATCCTACTGACTGGCCTTTGTGTACCTGTATTTGTTTCGCTTTGATCCTTTCTCCATTCTGCACTCAGAACGACCTTTCAAAAAAGTGTTGCTTCCTGGTGTGCAAGGGTAATGACCCAAATCATGAGGGGGCCTCCAAGGCTGTGCACAGAGAGGATTTTACCCACCTCCTTAGCCTTCTCACTGTTTGTGGGCCACCCACACTATGCTACAACCAGCCTTGTTTCCCCCTGCCCTCAACCCTAACTCCAGTCTCTGCACCCCTACTTTTTCTTCAGGGTTCAGCTCAAATGTCACTTCTTCAAGGACAACTTCTCTAATACATGAGGGCCCTGGTCAGAAGCTCTCCTAGCATCTTGCCCTTCTCCTTCACAATGTTTATGACAGTTGCAATTCTATACTTAGTTGTTTTTTAAAGGCTGTCTCCTTAGGATATAAGCTTCGTGGTCAGAGACCACGGGGGTCTTGTTGACTGCTCTATCCCCCACATCTATCACAGTGCCCAGCACAAGGGGGGCTTGTTAAATATCTCTTGAATGAATGGCCACGCTTGTGTTCTATAGATGCACGCATCCCCTTTCCTGACACATGAGCAGAGGGAAACCACCCTGTTCTTGTTGTATCCTCTGTGTTGTTATTCTTTTCATTTTGATTTGGCTTGCTTATTCTTACGCTCCGTGCTTTTACATCTTATTTCCAAAAGAGAAGAAAGAACCCTCAGGTGGAAATGCAGCTGGCAGATGCAGCCACACCAGCGCTCTCAGAACACATCCTGTCATGTCACATTTCCCTTACATACTGAGAGCACCAAGAGTTTGTGTGGCAAGTCTTGAATTCTGATTCCTACTCAGCTAATCAAGGTCCATCAAAGTCCCAACCACATGCCACATTCTCTCTGAAAGCCTGCCTTTTCTTGTCAGAACCTCTCCTCTTGCCAAAGCATTTTGTTTGTACTCCTGTGTAGCAGTTATATTGTTTGGTTTTTCTTTATCACAGTTGTTTTGATACCCATTTGCCTAACCTCCTAAACTCTGTTCTGAGGGCACGTACACTGAACTGATATATTGTCTGAATCATCTTTGTGTCTTTGCATCTAACACAATGTTAGGTGTTTATTAAACCAAATTTATTTTTTCCCATTGTTACAGTACAAGACTGGGGCTAA
Source organism: Ailuropoda melanoleuca (assembly GCF_002007445.2). Taxonomy (NCBI): domain Eukaryota; kingdom Metazoa; phylum Chordata; class Mammalia; order Carnivora; family Ursidae; genus Ailuropoda; species Ailuropoda melanoleuca. Next base: position 145,234,774 of record NC_048219.1, on the reverse strand, counting down.
GTCCTTTAGTCTGATCAGTGCTGTTCATCAATTTCATCATATATTCTCTATCATTTCCACAAAGAAGTACAGAGAATAGAGACATCCTGTCCTCTTTGCCTTTCTTATGAAAGGTTACTAAAAGAAGTGCAAGAGAAGAAAGAAGAGGCTTATAAAAACACAGAACAAACTAAGTAATGCCAATAAATACATAACATTGGGTATGGTGTCTGTTGAAAGCCCCATGGCTCTTCCTCATAGCAGATGATAAGAAGTTTAAAATGCCAGGGGCATCCACTGAAACCAATATGTCAAAAAAAGAAGGAAAAGAACTAGCCCATGTGCTGATAAATTGAACATGCCTTATTGTTGATTCTTAGAAGAAGGATAGCACTGTGCATTGTATGCTTTGCAATGGAAATCATCCTCTCTAATGTGTAAACATCTAAAAAATGATACATTCAATGAAACCAAACACATAGACCTGGAAATTTGGGTTCTAATCCATTTGCCCCTGTCTAGCAGAGTGACTTGGGCAAGTCAGGTTACCATCTATAGTTAGTTGCCTCCTGTTACAGATTTTTAAATAGAAAGCCTCCTAAAGGAACTTCCTTTTATTTCAACCAGCCCTCATGGAATCATGTGTGGACTTGCAGAAGGACAGTCAGGCCATGACTGTCAGATGAGAAATTAAATTTTGCCATTATCAAAGATATAATATGATATCTGGGAAAATAAATATTTTCCAGGTAAAACCTCTTCTTGTCAACTGCCAATTTCTATTGGGGTGTTTTTTTTTCCAGTTCAACTAATATTTATTAAAGCCTGTTACTCCAAAGAAATTACGTAGTATGACAGAACTACCAATTAGGAAATGTACGCTCGGCTGCCAGGGTGGCTCAGTCACTTAAGCGTCAGCCTTCCGCTGGGGTCATGATCACAGGGTCCTGGGATCAAGTCTGCATCAGGCTCCCTACACAGGGGGGAGCCTGCTTCCCCCCTGCCCCTCTCCGTCCCACTAGTGCATACATGCACTTGCACGTGCGTGCTCTCTCTCTTGCAAAAGTAAATGCATAAAATTTAAAAAAAAGAAAGAAAAGAAAGGAAATGTGTGCTCTAGATCTGGCTATGCCACTACAAGCTGTGTGATCTTAGATACTCTAAGTGACAGTTGCCACTTATGAGCACCTACTCTGTGCTCCCTGTGCTAGGCACTTTATGGGTATGATTTCCTTTAAATCTCACAAAACCCTCCATGAAAAGTTTTATTAGCCTCTTTATACAGATGAAAAAACTGAGATTCATAGAAGTTGAGTAACTCACCCCAGTCACATAGCTAGTAGAGTAAGTGAGATGTTTTTTCCACTGATGTATTCTCTAGACTTCAGTTTGTACCATCTGTAAAATTAGGGAATTTAATTATGTGATGTCCATGGACGATAGTAAATAAATTTAACTTATTTGTTTACATTTTATTATGGAAAATCTCAAACTTGCACAAGAGTCGAGAGCGTTGTCCAGTGACCTGTCCCCTCAGCCACAATAGTCAGCACCTCATAGCCCCTCTCCCTTCATCTGTTCTCCACCCACTTTCCTCCCCACCCCTGTGACCACTGGATTCTTGTAAAACAGTCTACATATATTATTTGATCTGTAAATATTTCAGTATTTATCACTGAAGAGAAAGACTTTTAAAAAACCTAGCTCCAATACCATTAGCACATCTAAGATAGTAACAGTAATTTCTTAATATCATAAATATCTAGCATTTAAATTTTTCTGATTTTTTTATGATTGGTTTATTTAAATCAGAAAACAACAAAGTCCTCATATTGTGTGTGGCTGCTATGTGTTTTAAGTCTTTTTTAATCTACACTTTCCTCATATCCCCCGTTTTTGTTTCTCTTGAAACAAAACAAAGAAATTGGGTATTCATCCTAGGGTTTCCCACACCTGGATTTGATTGTATTCCTCAATTGACATGTTTCTCTGTTTCCTTTATCACCTATAAACTTCTTGTTAGGTCTAAAGGTTTGATCTGGTTCGGGCTTGATTTTTTTTCTTTACAAAAACCCTTCACAAGGGCAATGAGTATTTCCATCAGGAGATAGTGGTATCTAATTGTCTTTCTTTTTATGTTAATAATCCTTAATGATAATTGCCTAGCTCCGTTATTTCCATCAGGGGTTTACAATTGGTAATATTCTAATTATATCTTTTCTTCTTCATTTATTAGCTAGACTATTTCTATAATATCTATTTCTACAATTTTCCTGACCTCAACTATTTAATTGCCATGCGATACAGTTCATAAAAGAAAGGCAGGTTAAATGCTTGATTCTTTCCTTTCATTTACCAGTTTTCAGAATAATGAGTTGGTTAGTTATCACCCTCTATAGGTGACTGATGAAACTATTTTTAATATCATTATGATCTCAGGATTTTAACATATTTAATGTGTTCGATCAATTGCAGTTATTCTTACTGATGCTCAGTTTATAGCAACCTCCTCTACTTGGCTCCAGAGTCCTTTTGACAGTAGTAGTCTTTGATAGCTTCTTCACTTTTTGTATAACAAGACATCTAGCCTCATACGTTTCTTGTCCCAGATCTCTAATCAGACATTTCTCTAAGAATCCCTAGGGACTACAATCTGGGCAGTAATAGTATTTACTTCTATGGATTGTTCACTGTTTCTAGGCCTTTTCAGTGAACAAAAATAGGAAAATCTATTATGACTTCATACTGATATTTTCCTATTCAAATTTAGGAATACAGAGTTTTACTTCTTTGATTTTATAGTTGTATTCCTTTCTTTTTGCTGAAAATCTTCATTCCTCCTTTTAGAATACTGTAATACTTTCAGAATTTTTACAGACAATTTAGTCATTAAAGATAATTTGAGGGGCCACTGGGTGGTTCAATCGGTTAAGCGTCTGACTCTTGATTTTCGCTCAGGTCATGATCTTAGGGTTGTGGGGTTGAGTCCCAAGTTAGGCTTCACGCTCAGCAGGGAGTCTGCTTGAGATTCTCTCTCCATCTCCCTCTGCCACTCCCCCTCATTCTCTGTCTCTCTCAAAAAAATAAATAAATCTTTTTTTAAATAAGGTAATTTGAAAAAATTTTTGTGGGTTTCTTTTGTGATTGTGGTGGTTTTTTGTTGTTGTTTTGTGGGGGGTTTTTTTGGTACTGAGGGTATATCCCACCAGGGGTCAAATTATACAATGTGCTTAATATCGCTGTGTTTTAATATCACTGATACTCAAAATATTAAACAATCAATTGGAACCAAGCAGCCCCCCCATGCCGTGATATAAGTCTTTAGTTGTTGGACTGTGGAAGGTAGAAGAGGGTTAATATCTTAGGGCAGCAGCAGTTCACCAACCCATATAGAGTTCTTCAATACTTTAGAAACTGGGAATGCCATACTCTGCATCCTGGTTTGTTACAAGCTTTGATATGTTGTATCTGAGTTCCCTTCTAGGTCCAAGAGGAACCTATGTATCACTCAACCCTTCTCCTGCTTCCTTACCCTGTTAGGCTCGCGCGCGCTCTCTCTCTCTCTCTCTGTATATATATACACCTGAAAATTTTACAATTATACAAATGATTCTTTTATGTGATTCTGGAAGTTCTGGCCAATAAAATAAGCAACAAAAAAGAAATTCAAGATATAACCATTAGGAAATATAATTAACAGTGTTTGGAAGCACTATGACTAGATACCTTAAAACAAATAGAAAATCTTAGAAAGAATAAGCAAGTTAGGAGCACAAACTTGTAGGCAAGCAGGCCTGAAAATGGTGAGGCCAGCTACAGGTCTGAATCAATTAGTAATTGTCATTGAAGTTAAATATAATTAGTTACACAATTTTCAACTGTTTTGATTTAATTCTAAAATTACTTAAGAATTACCATAGTGGATGTCGGTGATACTGCCTTCCCCAAAAGCTCTTTCCTAAGAACTGGTATCCCCCTGCCCCACAATCATCCACATGACTGTGAGCAGAACTTTTCTTGTTTATATGACCCCACTCCCCTGGTCAGACTTGATGGGTCCGTGGGGAGGCGCCTGGCCTCAGCCAGTACAATCAGAAGCTTTCCTATGAATTTTTCAAGCCGGAATCAAGAAAGAGAGTCATTTATATGGTTGTTAAAAGACACTGACTCAAAGGGCTGTTGTTGTCCATGTTTTCTGCTTTGTGGGGAAACCCTGCAGTGAGAGTAGATGAAGCTGACATGCAGAGAATAGCCAAGCCAACTGTGAAAAGGAATTTTGATGGCAGTTCATTTCCTGCAGTTGTTCCTGAGGCCAATTGCAGCCCTGCCCATCTCTTAGGTTGATTTTATAATGCTTCCTTGGCATCCATAAGCCAATTATTTCTCATTTTTGCCAAGGCTAATTCAAATTAGATTTCTGTCACTTGCTATCAAAAGAACTCTCACTTCTTTGACAAAAGGAAATACATAGAATAAATCTTCTAAATAATAGATTTATATTTGAGTAATGTCAGCTTTATTATACTCCATATAAATCCTCTCAGTTCCCCACATATTATCAATAAAAAAATTCAGAATGTTAATGGATTTTTGATTATGTGATTTTTTTAAACTTAGATTTTCTTAGACTGGGATGTGGTGGAAAGGCAGGACATAAGTCTGGAAAAAGAGACTGAGATTAGAACTTACAATGCTTTAAATGTCATGCTAAGGAGTTTGGACTTTATCTTGTAGGTGGTGGGGATCTAATTGGAAAGTTTTCAAGCAAGGAAATGACCTGTTTGGATGTTTAGGATATTCTGGTGGCAGTGTGGAACTTCATTTAAAGTGGGAAAACAGGAACACCTGGGTGGCTCGGTCGGTTAAGTGTCTGCCTTCGGCTCAGGTCATGATCCCAGGGTTCTGGAATCAAGTCCCACATCAGGGTCCCTGCTCAGCGGGGAGCCTGCTTCTCCTTCTCCCTCTGCAGCTCCCCCTGCTTGTGCATGCTTTCTCTCTCAGTCTGTGTCAAACAAATAAATAAAACCTTTTTTAAAAATGGGAAAATAATTTCATTGGTCCTTATTCTGGAAACCTAATCATGTAAAGGCTATTCCAGGTATATGAGGCCAAGTGATAAGGGACTCACCTGGTTGGAAAAGGGAAGAATTCAAGAGAAGTTTCAGAAGTAGACTTGGCAGTACTTAATGAGCACTTGGATATAGGGAATGAAAGTGAGGAAGTATAGAAGGACTGTGAATAGATGGAGACACCATCAACACAGGAGAAGGTGGAGGAACAGATTTGAAAAGTCCCTAATCTAGCTGAGCACCACCACTGACCTTTATGGTCCCTTTTAGCAAGTAAGATTTTCCTGTCCCCATGTAACACTCACAGTCTCTCTCATTTCAAAGACAGCCGTAATATGATTATATCTTGACAGGTTGTTTGTACTTTATTGGAATTCCTCCAGGTAGGAGGCCAAGGAAATCATTAAGTTCTGGAAATTTAGGATTCCTACTTGGTCTCTGATAAGGAAGGCATTAACTGTTGTTTTGTCATGCTGGTGTGTGTTGGTATAATATATTTTATATATTTTATATGTAATATATATAAAATAGTATATTCTATTTACTTACTGGTTTGTTTAGTGAATATAATTAAAAGAATAATTATAGCCAACCTAAAATTTTGTATATCACACATCATAAAGAATACCATCAACTCATTGCCTACTCTGTGCTTATGGTTACAGGTAGAGAAATTAAAATTTTATAGTGAAATAAAATTGGAAAGAATATAATAAAGTGATATGAGGCTCAGATTTGTAAATATTTCTATGTTCAAAGCAATTAACCAGAAGGCACATTTTCGCTATACCTTCCCTGGGGAACTAAAGAGCTCTCTTCTACCTGATTTCTAAGGTAAAAGTACCAAATGCCAACACTGTACTTCATTCTGTGTTAAAAACAGAATTAGACACTGTCCCGGCTTGCTCACTGCCTTTCCAATATTTTCGGAAAAGTGCAAAAATTCCAATTTGTGAATGACGATTTTGTCAAAAGTAAAAACTCCGCAGCTCATAGACTTAAGTAAATAACATCTTTAGAGTTCTGACAACTCTAATGAACTACTGGGAAGTTTGGCCAAATTCCACTTGGTTTAGTTTGATTTCCTTATATCAACACTGACCAAGAGACATTAAAGCAAACTACATATGTAATTTTAAGTTTTCTAGAAGACACATTAAGAAAAAAATAAAAAGAACCATGTGAAATTAATTTTAACATTTTATTTAACCAATTTTTTCCCAAAATGTTGTCATTTTAACATAAAATCAATATTTTTAACTACTAATGAAATATGTTACCTTATTTTTGCATACTAAGTCTTCAAAATCTGGTGTGTATTTTATACTTACAGCATATCTCAATTCAGACTAGCCAAATTTCAAGTGCTCAGTAGCCTCAGGTAGCCAGTGGCTATCATATTGGACAATACAGCCTTAGATAAAAGTTACAACTGTAAACAACATCTTTCAAAGAATTAATCAGCCTTCCCTTTAAATGACATAATAACCACAACATACTTAACACAGTCTTAGACACTTATAGCTGGAAGGCCGTTCCAAGTCTGAGAGGAAAAGGTTATATTACAGAGATTACAAATATGCATTCAAATATTTAATCTTTTTTATTCTGCTTTCTACCCCTGTCATTCTGTTTTCCATGTTTTGAAGAATGGAAAATGGTGGTACTTTTCTGTCGTGATAAGTTATGAACTAGATAACAGGGAAGAATGGGGTTGCCATTAAGTGGGACTTATTCCCAATTACAGAAGTAATATGCTGTTCTGGAGAGGGCACTAACTTGAGAGGCAGACCTGAGTTTCATCCTGGTTATGCCACTAGCCTACGGCCTGAGACAGGTCAATTCTTTGGACATTTTCTTATCTCTAAATGGAAGACGGCGGGGTGCCTGAGTGGCTCAGTCAGTTAAGCGTCTGCCTTAAGCTCAGGTCATGATCCCAGGGTCCTGGAATTGAGCCCTGCATCGGGCTCCCTGCTCAGTGGGGAGCCTGCTTCTCCCTCTCCCACTCCCCCTGCATGTGTACATTCTCCCTCCTCTCTGTCTCTCTGTCAAATAAATAAATAATTTGTTTTTTTAGAAATAAAAATAAAAATAATATAAGGAGGATGGACTAGATTAAAAGCTTTCAAGCCATACTCTGAGGAGCCTAAGGGCTTATAAGGGAAGAGTGAAGAGGAATTAGGTGAGATCTTTGTCACACACACTCACACACACCCTATCACATTCAACCACTGCCAGATCAAGTTTGTTTTAATTATTAATCTCCAGTATAAGCTCCAAAGCTAATTAAAATTTTAAATATTATAACCATGGAATTTGATCTTTACTTCTCTTTTCAACAGTATAGGAAATCATATTCATATCTCCTGGCCCATTCCTAAAGGTCCTATCACATACCTTTTCCTCAACCTTCCTTGTCACCAGTCTTACCCCTCCCAAGTTGCTGGTCAGGTTACCAAATCAAATTGTTAGACACTGCTATTCCAGGCCAATTGAACAATGAGGTATATTATTAGTTCAAATTCTGCCCATTGTGAGGATTATCCTTTTCCTTTGTCCTTCTGGTCTCTGACTATGCTGTAAATGCTAGAGCAATGCCCTTCAAGCCAGTAAGAAACATTTGTAAAACAGGGTTTTAGTTTTGTCCAACTAATTGGTCATGGTGAATACCCCCGTGAAGCCATATGTGTAAGAGACAGCAATTTGACATGAGTAGGCAACAAGAGAATATAGGCAGCTTGCTCATTAAATTTACCTGCCTTCAAAACCTGTCCAACCCTGGTTCTGTATTTACCTTTACAACTTGGGCTAGGAGTCTCAGATCATGCCTGGATCATGATGAGCAATTGAGATTGCAATTACTTGGTGTCCCAGGGTTAGTTGTTACAATGGGACCCAGGAGCAAGCCTCTGAAAATTGAAAAAAGTCCACAAAAATAGTGCCTCTTCATATTGGTAAAGGGTTCAGGTACAGCGCTTTATCCCTCACTTTAGAATCACAGCCACACATATTCTATAATGGCCTCGGTTAAGAATGGCCTCTGGCCCTTATTGAAAGACATAGTTGAGTGGGTCAGAAATGATAAATCCACTCTATCATTCCTGTCTCTTGAAATTTTTAAATTTGTTCTTTTGCATTTTATTGAAGACATTTGCATCTTAAATTCATTTTACATGAGTCACCATTATGTCCCTATTTCAGTCAATCTTTAGCAGAACAAACAGAATTATCCCCAGCTTCTCAAGCTGGAACAGTTAATCCAGAATCTCATGTAAACCCTGTTTGTAAATCAGCCCAGGATATAATTGTGTTCTCCTCTTCTTCATCCAGCATTCTTAAAATCTATTCTAACGCACATTCCACAGATTAATTAGCAAAACTCTTTAATTCCTTTGGTGCTCGAGCCATCTCTTCCTGAATTTCACTTTGGAATTGGCCTCTTGAAAAATATCAGAATTTAACTCTAAAGATTTGGAGCTATGCAGAGTAAGAGTAGGGCACCCGAGAACTGGCTTCCTCTTATAAGGGAACTCCCTCAAAGTAGGGTGCTTCAGTATCATCAGACAAAGGAGGAACAGCCTCGTAGTGAGCAGAGATACTGCTTCAGCTGGCGAGGAGGCTTGGTGGAGTTTGGGGGTGAGAGTTACCGAAGTTCTCCAAATTCTCTTCTACGTGGCATTTTAATTTTAAGGCTATAACTCTTTTTCGGTCAGCACCTTAGCATATGTTCATGTAAGAGCCCCAGATAAGAAGGTGAATTCAACTGATTTATAAGCAATCAGAAAGAACAAATATTGAACAAATATTGAGTTATAGCTATCTCAGTCCTAGGGCGATAAGAGTTCTTTTAACAAATTCCAGTTTGGGTTTCAGTTCATGTTTTAAAATGAGAATCTAGAGATTTCCATTTGTTAGTCTCTTCAATGGAAACAGCTCTTCAACAGAGCTGAACAGTCTCTTCAATGGAAACAGCTAACCTCAGCACACAGCTCTTGAATTCCTCATATCCTTCATGCCGTTCTATGGTAAAGCAGTTAGGTCTTCCATGGTCTTGTCTTCAATTCCCACCTTAGTCCTAATGTTCACAGGCATTAATTTCTTTAACTATAACAAGCTATGGGCTTCCAGCATCCCATATCTGAATATTAATTGGGTTTTTATTATCTTCAAACATAATGAGCCTGGATAACTAGTCTCATCATTTTGTTAAGAGTCTGTTGTTCGTAACGAGCTCCCCATCACCAGTTTCTGTACAAGTCAGGATTCATAGGTGCAAGCATTAGTAATCAACTCTAGGTAGCTTAATCAGAATGGAATTTGTTGGAAGGATACCAAGGGCTCACAAAATCTATGGGAAAGTTAAAAACCAGGCTCAGAAAAAGTAGAGGAGCCAAAAGAGGCTGGCAACAGAAAACTCAGCCAAGAACCTCTGTAGGAACAGTCCGGTTAGAATGCTGCCAGAACTTGGCCAAGAGCCGTTATAGGAAGAGGCTAAGCAGAATGTTTTCAGTGACACTGCCACCACCAGACATTCTCTTCTCCTGGATTATTGAGGTCACTACCATCTCTGTAAATAACTTGCTAGTCCCTGCACCTTTGTGTCACTCCTTCTGGATTGAGTGTCAGAATCCCACTGGACAAACCTCAGCTCTATGCTGATGCCCTTGCTGTCTAGAAGAGTGTCAATCTGCCCTTTTTTCAGTTTCCATACTGGGGAAAGTGTTGGGATGCTAGGTAGTCAGCACACGTGGGGGCTCGCATACACCCACACACACACACACATACAATGCCAGGCCACCATACTTGGGTTTATTTCTGGACTTGCTATTTTGTTTTATTGCTCTGTTTATTTTGTTGTCATTATGACACTGTTTTAATTGCAGCCATTGTATAATATTTTTTAACATCTAATAGCTCAACTCTTCCCCCTCAAAAGGATAAAAACTTATCTTGGCTCTTCTCAGCTTAATATTTCTCGATGAATTTCAGAACTCTTCTATCATGTTTCCATGAATATCCCATTGGAATTTTGATTGGAATTGTATTATACTTACGAATACATTTGAGAAATAATTTAAAATTTTTACAATCTTGAATCTTCTTATTCAAGAACATGGTATATCTCTATTTTCTTAAGCCTTCATTTACACTCCTGGATAGTTATGTAGCTGTCTTCACTTAGATTTGGCATACTTCTTAAGTTTATGTCTTTTTTTGTTAGGGTAGCTAAACTTTGTTCCACTTTATTTTCTTTAAGAGTTTCAAGCTCCTTCTTCTGACTCAAGCAAAATCTTAAGATCTCATTATTTTATTATGCAAATCGCTCTATGATTCTAATTTCCCTACTGAGATGAAAGAATCATTGAGCTTAATTCTTCCCAGGTTTATCCAGCTTCTATTACTGAACTAAAACGTATTCTTTGTAATGTAAATTTGAGTTTAAAGTTAAAAGTAAGGAATGTTTATCAGGGGTGTAAATTCAGGGGAAAAAAATTACCAGAATTTGATAAATTGGAAGATGGTGGCCACTGCACTGGTACTATAGTACCCCCTAGTGGACATAAAGAAACATGGTCTTGTTTACACCAAGAAAGAATCTGGAGGGGCCTTAGTGATCAACTAGGTCAACACTAGCTTGCAGATGAGCAAACTGAGAAACGAAAAGGAGACATGAGGGGCCAAGTTTACACGGCTGAACTAAGGCTAAAATCCAAGATTCCTAACTCTCATTTTTCTTTTTCTTCAACATTCCCTCACCCACCACCGGTCCCCTACTTGCTTGCTTTCTTCCTTCTTTTTCAACATGTGCTGTGCACCTATTATGTACCAGGGCACCAAGAATACAAGTATAAAAAATATTTATTCTTTGCCTTCAAATCTAGTTTTTTTTCAAACCTATTAATTTTATCCATTTCCAGGGACTGAATTTGTTAGAGAATGACCATACAACTATGCAGGGAAGGTTCTTAGTCATTCCACAAATTGACTCACAATGTGATTAATTAATTATTGAGATTTGATTGGAAGACACATTTACAAATGTGGTTACTGCCCTTGACCAAGTTCAGACCACTTCATGAAGAGAGAAGACTTTACAGATTCATAACTGTGAATTCTTTTGCAAAAAATGACAGTAAGATATTGAAGGTGTTCATGTGTGCCCACCACCCCATCCCAAACATTATCATTTGTGTGTACTTCATTGAGCAAATCTTTATTGAGGATGCACATGCCAAGCAGGTACTAAGCACTGGGTTTTGTATGGTAAAGAGAACAGACATGGTTCCATGGCTTCTGCTCTCAGAAAGCCTACAGTGTCATATATGTATATGTATGTGTATAATTCTCTACCTCCCAGGAAAACTGTTTTTTCCACTTCAGTTTGGCAACCTATTTTTAGGTTATGGAAATCAGGGGGTATGTAAGCATTTTCTAAAATTACTCTGCCCGACCATAAAGGATCATACGGATTTGGGACAAACTGGCCTAGAATTGAACCTCAGCCCCACAATTTACAAATGATTAGACAAACCGATTCTCTTTTCTGAGCCCCAGTTGCTTCTATAAAATGAAAGTAATATGTGTCCTTTGTGAGAGATGATAATTTATCATTATCCTTATTAATACCTAAACAGAGACATTACTTCTTAAGTCAAAAGAGTGAATTATATATTTTCTTTCCTAAAGTACAGGAAAATTATTGAAAGAGAAGCATTAATATTGTTCACTTAGTTTCACCAAGAATGTCATTTTTCAGAATTAATACAGAAATATTCTCATGGCCACTGACATTTTAATTTAAAAAAACAGTAATAAAGCGCAATCTTCAAACAATGGATGCTACTACAAAGTATTTCTTTAAGGCCATTTTCTTCCATGGGTGAAACAAAACCCTGTTATTTCAGTTATGATTAATAAATCTGGTATGACCATTACTTACAAGGGATCTCTTAGTAAATTGTATCTAACCTTATCACTCCACCTATGTAACGGTTTGACAAAAGCAGGAATCCTATTTTACTCAGCTTTCCCTCTTCTTTCCACTGAATGGTACCTTGCATAGGGTTAGAGCACACTAAATGTGGCTAAGAAGATCATATCTTATTATGTGCTATTTGTCATACAAGCAGCGAGAGAAGATCTACCCTAAGTTATAGGTAAACTTACTTTGTTTTACCTGGAAGTAGCAATTATCAAACAAATTCTACTTCCATAACATTTGTGCTAGAAAAAAAAATAGTTGAATTCCCCAATCTCTACTCAAACCAAAGCAAAGCTTCAAAAATACTTAGACACAGAAGGAATAAGACAGGGGAGAACTGGTATGTTTGCACATGGTGTGCATGCAGCAGGCCAACTTCCTTTCCCTGTTGTAATATTTCCTAAAGTTTGCTCCACGCAAAACCAGTCCTATGAAAAGCCCAGGGTTTCAAGGTCAAATAAGTTTGGGAAACTTTGCCCAGCATTTTCCTCTCTTGAAAGTTCAGTGTACATTAGTAAATTAAAACCTATCAGAAGTCCTGCCTGAAATAAAGGAAAGAGTTTAAAATTGTTTACCTACCACTCCCCCAAACTTATTTGACCAACATTTCACCTATACGCAGAACTACCAGTTCCTGTGGAACACACTGACTTCAGGAAACTGCCCCACTGTGTTCAAAGGACCTCTTTACCTTGTTAATTCACAGGCGCGCACGCACACTCACACACACACACACACACACACACACACACACACACACACCCTGACATTTAATCTCCAAATCCTGCAGGACTGAGAATATGAGCATTTTCAGCAATATTTTAACTAAAGACACCGGTCTGGAGGTACCAGAAAGTGAATACAATTGAACTTTACTTATGTAAGCAGTCAGTTTGAATCCAGGAAACAGTTCCCCAGCAATGCCTGGAATGTTGTCATAAAAAACAATAAACTGATACCCAAGTCCTGTTTTGTATGTGGGAGGGACGGGGAGAGAGAGGGAAAAAACATAAAATTATCACCTCCAAATCTCACTGATGTTTCTTATAGTTTTCTACAAATTAATATACAGAAAATATTTTCCCCGTACTCCATTTTGGGACTTCCAGTTTACCTTTGTGTGTTTCTAATTCTCCTCTCTAGATGGCAGCACAGATGAAAAAATGCCAGAAAAGCGCCTGGCCAACTGACTTCAACAGCAGCAAATCCACTGCCTACCCTCCACTCACCCTTCTTTTTTTTAAGGGGGGGAAAAAAAAAGCAGAACCTAAGGTATGATGATTACACTTAATTTTTTCAAATAGATTGAATCAGACATGTGGGGATGTAAAGAATTAATAATAAACGTATCAGTGAATGAGGAAACTGACCACTTAGCAGCATCTCTCCCATGCTAGCTGTGTTTTCTGTATCTTAACCATGATGTCATCAGTGTTCCTATGCCATGCAGGTCATATAAGCATGGTCATTTGCATCATGACACTGGGCATCTGATACAGCCAAACTCCAAGCCACCTGGTCTGCTGTGAGTATTGGATTCATGTAAACGCTGCTATTTACTGACCCTTGTGTCAACTGATGCTTTGAACCTGCTGTAAAATGATCCCCATGTCACCAGATGCTGCACTGAAGCTTAAGTTAGCAAGAAGGTAACATTTCATTAAAAGATTGCAACTTATGGTTGAATTAATAATGCAAGAGGAAAGGAGTGGAACAGACTTAGAAGACCTTTATACTTTACATCAAAACCCCACTAAGGTTTTGTGTTTTTTTTAAGATTTTTTATTTATTTATTTGACAGAGATAGACAGCCAGCGAGAGAGGGAACACAAGCAGGGGGAGTGGGAGAGGAAGAAGCAGGCTCCCAGCGGAGGAGCCCGATGTGGACTCGATCCTGGAATGCCGGGATCACGCCCTGAGCCAAGGCAGACGCGCTACCCAGGCGCCCCCCACTAAGGTTTTTTTAAGACGTTATTCCTCATGGTGTTAAAAAACAACATTCAACTGAGTAAATTTAAAAATCAAGTTTGCTTTATTCAACAATTCATGAATCCGGCAGCATCCCATCTAGCAAATAGAGAGAAGCTCCAAGCCGCTGTACAAAATGGAAGGCTTTTCTACAGGCAAGGATAAGGAAAAGGCAGATTACCTCAACTTTCTTTAGGGAATGGAAGGGACCGATCAGGCAGATTACCTCACTACTGCTAACCAGGAAATTTCAGCTTGACTGATTCAAGGTTACATTCCTGGGAGAGACTGAAACTGCAATTAAGTTAGGTATTAAGTATTGGTTTGGTGACGTAGGCTTAGCAGAAATGACTCCATTTTGGGCCTGTTGTTTTCTTTTTTTAGCAATGGGGTCTACCGGCAAGATGTTCGTAACAAAATCTGCTGACGAGGAGAACATAAGGAAGGTGCCCCTTCAACATATGGCATTTCAAGGGCTCAAGGGTATGCTAAAGAATACTAAATTGTGTGTAATGAACTGAACAGAAGCTAAAATGTGACCTGTGCCTTTTAAACAAAAACAAAAACCTCACCATGGAGAGTGAACATAACTATAACACATAAATAAACCAACCTGAGGCCAAGTGGATTGCCATTCACATTGAAGAAAAAATCAATTTGCAGTGTATCAGAGTCCTTTTTAAATTCTCTCTCTCTCTTTTTTAACAAAAACAAACATTCCAGGAAATTACTCTATACACTGTTATCTTTCCTTGAAGGAGTCCCTTTGACTATTCCTTGGGTTGTGATCAGTTAATGCTATGATGAGTCAAGAAATCTGCCTTTCCCAAAACAACTCCTGGTGCTCTAAGGTTACTGAATGCTTTCCCCTGGGTTCTAAGTTTAGAGACAAAGCTAAGTCCTAAAATGACTAGACTGAGAGGCATTGAGATAATGCAGAATATGAGGGAGTGAAGCTGGGATACTGAGTATCACCCGGTCACCGGCCTGCGTGCATCTCAAGGGCCACACCATCCCACACTATCCAGAGCGGCAGGCCAGCAGCCTCTGCTCTGGGACTTTCCCTGAAGCCAAGACCCAGATTACTATGAGACCCAGGACTCGGAGTTGTCACACACCCAGGACAAAGCAGAATCCTGAGAGCCCTGACCCATTAATTCTGTTGCATCTGTGCAGCTGCCAAACCCGCCGTCCCTGAGACCCTTGATGTCCTTGATGTGTGCCCAAGAGGGAAGGCCTTTCAGGGGGTGATAACCTCTATGAACTCTCATTCTCATACTTGATTCAGCTTCCTCCTAAATTTTTCCTCTGTGACCTCAGGAATCCCATTCCATCATCAGCAAAGACCCCGATACTCCCAATATCTTCACTGGACATTCTTTAGCTTTCGAGCCCTAACGTGGCTTTCCCTGCAAGCACAATGCTTCCCTGCAGCCCTCACAAGTAGAGGCTACTGAGCCAGGTTCCTTCTGTCAAACACTGTCATTTCCATGGGTCTCAGTTCTCTGCCCTCTGAGAATCAGACTGCATACCTAGCCATCAGGTCACACTCTCTACCTCAGCTGTCATACACTGACTGCCTAGCCATGTCCTTTATTGATCAGAGACATTAGCAATGAATCCCAGTATCCCTTTTCATTCCAAATTCCGCCAGCAGTCTGGCACATGTACTATGTGTGTGAGGCATACTCAGTCTCTCTCAGTTCCTTGATTCCATCTCTGATTGCTCTCTCTATTCTGTTTCAATCACCCAATCCCATTGCCACCCCAGGCTCGCTCATCAAGAAACCACAGCTCCTCTGAACTCATGACTCTCTATTCCTCTACTTCTTCTCCTGTGGTTATTTTTACTCTATTGATTTTCCAAGCTTATTAGGAATTCTGTTTTATTCTTTCTCCTTATCTGTCCTCCATTTGCTGGCTCCTTTTCCTTCTCTATCCAGAAAAGATTCCATGCTTTCTAATGTTAGCCTCTGACAACATGGCCCCAGCTCCATTGCTCCTGACAAAACTTGAATCTAGTTGTTTGCCTTGGCCATTCCTTTGCCTGGGCTGCTGGACACTGCTGGCAAAAACCGCATGGTCACACAGACTGGGCTGCCCGAAATTCAGGCTCAGCAACCTCAAGTGGGACTTAGTAGTGCCTGCCATCCTACCACATTCCCCTGACCTGCTTGCTCTTTCTTTCTGAGTCACCAGAGCAGCTATTTCGAGAATTCCACTCTCTTTCCAAACCTCCAAGCTTGCCTTCTTTACTCTTCTCTGCAGGTGGTTTTATTTTCCACGTGTCAGGGGGATGAAATAGAAGTTATAAGATGTGAGCAGTCCCAGGTTTCCATGCCAGCCTATCAGCTTGCATCTTTCCCCACCTTGCCTCTTTCCTCAACCTCACCTCTTTACAAAAGACGTTCCCTCCTTCCTCTTGGCCCATGCTCTGGGTCCCCTGTCCTCCTGACTTCTCATTCACCTCACTCTTCGTTATTCTTTCTCGCTCTTATCTATATATTCAACCTCTTCCTCTCTACTGGTTCCTTCCTCCTCAGGTTAAAAAAAAGCCACATTCCCCCTCCATCTACAGCCTGCCCACTCCTTGCCAGCTAAACTTCTTGGAAAATTTACCTCCACTCACTGTTTCAACTTCCTCACTTTCCAGTCACTCTCCCAATCTGCTTTCTCCAAAATAACCAGTGATCTCCCTTAACTACACTCAAGGGACACCTGTCAGTTCTTTCTTCGTTTGACATTTGACAGGTCCTCCTTTTGATACTTTCTCTTTCCTGGGCATCTATGACATCATCTACATGCTCCCAGATATCTCTCCAGCCCAGACCTTTCTCTTGAGCTTCAGACCCAGATGGCTACCTTTTAGCCATCTCCACCTGTATGTTCCAAGGCATCTTAAAGTGAACTCATTTCCTCTTCAACCATGTACCTCTTCCTGAATTTCCCCTATGAGTGGTAAGCACTACCCTGGACTCATTGATGCAGCCAGAAACTTGTGTATCATCCCTGACTGCTTGGTGGAGAGAGGATGTATGTCCATGTATGATTGGCTGCATGGTGTGATGGAGTGTGAGCTCTTCATCTAGTCTCATCTGGATGATTTGAATGTTGGCATGAACTGCTTGCTAATGCCACTGTTGTCTACTCTGTCAGCCCAGCAGGGCCCAGTGTGCCCTCTAGGTTTTTGACCCTGCTGGCTCTGATGGGTGGTGATGGGCTAGCTGGGTGTACATGCAGGTCCCATGTAGCTTCATCTTGCAGAGGGTCAATCACATTCTGCACAACCCCAGCAAACAATCCAGAATCTCTTCCTCTTGTCCAGCACATCCCTTCCACATCAGGTCCACTCGTAGCACAGACAGGAAAAATCAATTCATATTTACACGTGTAACTTGTTTAATCTTATTAATCACATGTGTGGAATTGCATTAATCTCAAACAATAGAAAAATTATTTAATCTTTCTCAATTTCAGTTTAATCTCTGGATTAAAGAACAGAGCCCTTTGTATTTCATTTTTATAATGTAGAGTCTGGGTATCTCTCAGCATCAGATTATCTCCACAATAGTTAATGTACTTTCTACTCTATTAATAAGAGTCTGGTGGTGGTGGTGGTGGTGGTGGTGGTAGTGGGGTGTCTGGGTGGGTGTGTGTGTGTGTGTTGGTTTGGTGTCAGTGTACAGTTTGGCAGCCCAGAGCCCAAGGAGATGAGTGAAGAGAGTACATTCCATTAATACTTCACATATCATTCTATCTCTTGTTCTTTCAAAATCATAAATCTGATCAGGTCATTCACCTTCTAAAAGCCTGTCTGTACCTTCCCATTACCTAGGATAAAATCTAAACTTTTAAACTTAACTTACAAGTTAAGATCTGTTCCCAGTTTACCTCTCCCAACTCATTTCCCACAATTTTCCCTCTCTTTCAGTTCCATGGGCTCATTGTGCTCTCTCTTGCCTCTGGAATTTCTTACATTTCTAGAGGATTTTCTCCAACTTTTCCCTACACCTGGTTAATTCCTGCACATTCCTCAGGTCTCAGGGTAAATGCCAGCTCCCTGGGAAGTCCTTCTTGACCTCCCATCCATCCCTGACCTTGATGTGTCCCTTCTATGTACTCCCATAACTATCTCAGGTCATAGCATTTATCATATTTTAATTTCTTTTATTTATCTGCTCTCTGACTAGACTATAAGTGCTTTCAAGGCAAGATTGTTTCTGTCCTGATCACTGCACACCCTCCAACACCTAGCATGTGCCTGATACATGGTAGGTGCTCAATAAATATTTGTTAAATAACGAATGAATGAATGAAGAATAAACTGAACATGCAAACCAGATAAGAGCTGACTTCATGTGCACTGCCTTTCGCCTTAAAGCAGGACTCAGTACTTTATTGTGTTTCTCTAAAATAAATCAACCCCACAAAGCAGCAGATTTGACTGAAGATTTTATGAAGAGACAGAGAGAGTCTAAATGGCAGGTATTACTGTCCTCCCTTCAATGTCTCTCTCTGATTTCCAGATGTTGGGTCTTCCTCTCTTCTGACTCTCCCTTCTTCCCTTCTCTGTCTCCCCCAACTCAACCTCTACTTGCTTCTCCAAGGAAATATCCCTCTGGGAGGACTATACAGAATGAAGTGGGGAGAGATGAGACTGTTATCAGTGGATACCATTTAGGAAACAATTGAATGAGGCCAGGCAGAGACAATGAAGGCCTGAATTAAGAGAATGACAAGATGAAGAGGAGAGGGTGCATTGAAAAGATGTTTAGGAGGGAAGATCAATAGGATGTGGTTACTGATTGGATTGGGGTAGAAAAGAAAGGAAAGAGAGGGACATAGGATGCATCCTAGGTTTTAGTGAATGCAAAGGAAGAAAAGGAAGGGAGGAAGGAAGGAGAAAAGAAACAGAAAGAGGAGGCTCATGTTGTAGAGTCTTAATTTCCTCCATTAAACAAAATGGGAATGTGATATGCAATAGGTGGGATTGGGACTTGGGGAAAGTAGGAAAGATTTAGAAAAGGAGAAGTGAGGAATGTCATAAGAAGCATGTGCCTAATTGAAAATTCAAAGAATCGCCCTTAGTAGTGAGGTCTTACCTGGGACCAGTCACCTGACATAGCTTGGATCAGATTTCTAAATTTTCTCCAGCAATATCTTCTGCTTGGGAGTGGAAACAGAAAGTACATGGTGGATTTCATTCAGCGTAGGGATTAGGAAGACAGGAACGAATGAAGGACCAAGGGGATGAAGGTATCTATCAGGATCATTACTGAAATCATCAACACCAATAAAAGACTAAGAGGAAGCGTGTCCTTGGCACTATGAGAACAGTGGTGGGTGAGAGAGCAAGAGTCACAAGAAGGAGGAGGACAAACAGAGAGTTCAGCTGCCCTTATAAAAATAACACCAGTATCTTCCAGATGTTATCTCCATAAAATGAAAAGGTGAGTGCCCCTTTAAATCATTAACTAAACTGGCATTCAGATCTGGACAGACTCTCCCAGGTTGAGCTGTTTTGCTTTGCCAAGAATTGATAAGCTTCTGTGAACCCTCCAGGGTGAGTGAGGCATGATCCATCTTCCCTGTCTGGACAAGCTTGATCTGGCCTCCCTCCTCCTGCTGAAGCAGGCCTGAGGTATGTGCCAGGATTCCGTGTCTTAGACTAATTATCACATTCCACAATGTGGAGCTCCTGCTGATACTGCCTTTCAACTTTTAGAGGGCCCTGCTCTGACCCTCCTGGGCTGAGCCCGTCACCACAGAGTGAGGAGACTGGGCGAAGGGGATGTACCATCTCAGAATCCACATTGATCCCTACTAGACCACAGTCTGGATAACTTGGACCACCTTAGAATTCCTTACCTCAATGCCCCAAGTCCACTTCCAAGGCTTGCCTACACTTCTCCAGTCCCATCCTCCCAAGGGCAGACCATGCTGCCCAGTATATGCACTCCCTAGCTTGAAGGTGGCCAACGAGAGCCTTGGGGGTATGCACAGAGTGTGGGTGTGTGGGCTGGGGCATCCACACATGCCTGACAGGTCTTTCTCAGTCAGAGTCTAGAATGGGAAGAGAAGGGGGGTAGCTTCAGCTCTCCTCATGCCTCCATGTCCTGGGGTAGAACAGTAAGGTGTCCAAGAATTACACATTCAAACTTGGCCTTCAGATCATTAGGAAGACAAAGTTATCAAGTTAGGAAAATAGAACATATTTTATTTATAACTTTTACATATACATATGGAATATGGACATCCATTTGTACTTTCACCCTCGGTTTCACAAATTTTAGGGGCAGTCCTGGCTCTTGCAATGTATTATTTACTTGTTGTGAACAATAGCTCTTCAAAATTATTATTCTAGGTTTATTTGACATAATAGTTAGGTCCAAAATGTATCCCAGACAGAAAATGTATCCCAGACACAAAACCCTGTTTGGATTTCTAAAAGGTCTTGGTACCCTAAGCACTTTCCCCAATTTTTGATCTCATTTGATCTCATTTTGATTTCAGTGTCTTTCCCTGTTTTACTGATGTCCATATTTAAGGTAAATTTTCTAAAAGAATCGGTGAACGTTTTTAGTACATTTACAGGTATGTGCAGTTATTGCCACAGTCGATTTTAGGACATCTTCATCACACCCAGAAGAAATCTTGTACCCATTAGGAGTCACTCCAAGTTTAAGACCCTCTGTCCCAGCCCTAGGCAACCACTAATCTACCTCCTATCTGTATGGGGTTGCCAATTCTGTACCTTATGCATAAATGGAATTGTATAATATGTGGTCCTTTATGACTGGCTTCTTTCAGTTAGCCTAATGTTTTCAGGGTTTATCCATGGGATCAGTACTTTTTTTTTATTGCCAAACAATATTCCATTGTGTGGATATAACACATTTTGTTTATCCATTCATCAATTGATGGAATTTGGGCAATTTCCACTTTTCAGATGTCATGAATAATGCTGCTGTGAACTTCTGTATACAAGTTTCGGACATGTTTTCATTTGTGTTGCGTTATATACCTAAAAAGGGAATTGCTGGATCATATGGCAACTCAGTGTTCAGCCTTTTGAGGAACTGCCAGACCGTTTTCCTAAAAGTCTGCGTTATTTTACATTCCCGTTAGCAATGCTTGAAGTTTCCAATCTCTATACTTCCTCATCAACACTTGTTATTATCTGTCTTTTTTATGGTACCAGCTTAATGGCTATGAAGTAGTGTCTCACTGTGATTTTTATTGCCATTTTCCTGAAGGCTAATAATATTGTGCATCTTTTCATAAACTTATTGACCATTTGTAGAACTTCTTTGGAGAAATGTTTGTTCAGATCTTTTGCCCATTTTTAATTTGGGTTGTCTTCTCATTATTGAGTCATAAAAATTCTTAGTGTATTCTAGATGCAACTCTCATGTCATATATATTATTTGCAAATATTTTTTCCCATTCTGTATGTTTCTTGCTGGTGTCCCTTGAAACACCAAAGTTTTTTAATTTGATGAAGTCAAATTTGTCTATGTTTTCTTTTGTTGCTTGTGTTTTTGGTGTCATATCTAACCAACCATTGACTGAAGTCACAAAGATTAATGTCTATGTTTTCTTCTAAAGGTATAGAGTTTTAGATCTTACATTTAGGCCTTTGCTCCATTTTATGTGTTTTTTTTTAAGATTTTTTTTTATTCATGAGAGAGAGAGAGAGAGAGAGATCACAAGCAGGGGGAGGGGCAGAGTGTAAGGGAGAATCAGGCTCCCCGAAGAGCAGATGCGGGGCTTGTTTCAGGGCTCAGTCCTGGGACCCTGGGATCATGACCTGAGCCGAAGGCAGATGCTTAACCAACTGAGCCACCCAGGCGTCCCTGTGTTAATTTTTATATTTGGTGTGAGGTAAATGTCCAACTTTAACATTTTGTATATAATATTCAGTTATCCTAAACCATTCATTGAAAAGACTATTCTTTCCCCATTGGATTATTTTGAAACCTTTGTCAAAAATCAATTGATCATAAGTGTGAGGATATATGGGTTTTTAAAATACCCTTTTCTGATATCTATAATTTCTTTTTTTTCTTTTTTAAAGATTTCATTTATTTGAGAGCAAGAGAGAGAGAGAGAGAGAGAGTGCACAAGCAGAGGGGAGGGGCAGAGGGAGAGGGAGAAGCAGACTCCCCACTGAGCAGGGAGCCCAATGAGGAGCTTGATCTCAGGACCCCAAGATCATGACCTGAGCCAAAGGCAGATGCTTACCCCAATGAGCCACCCAGGCACCCCAATAATTTCTCTTCTAAAGGGATATGAATAGGTCATGTCTCAGGTTACTATGACTCTTTTATTTATTATTTATTATTTTTTTTAGAGAGTGGGGAAGGCCAAAGGGAGAGAGTGAGAGGGAGAATCTTAAGGAGGCTCCATGCCTGATGCAGAGCCTGACACAGGGCTCAGTCTCATGACCCTGGGATCATGACCTGAGCCAAAATCGGACACTTAACTGACTGAGCCAGGCAGGCGCCCCACTATGACTCTTTTAAATCAAGAAGTTCAAACTAGAAACTACTTTAGGGGCACCTGCCTGGCTCAGTCAGTGGAGTGTGCAACTCTTGATCTCAGGGTTATGAGTTTGAGCCCCACATTGGGTAAAGCGATTACTTAAAAATAAAATCTCTTTTAAAAAACCTACTTTAATAATTGCTTTTGTTCCGCTAGAGCTATTTAGAAAATTCTACTTGCAGCTAGAACATTCTTCCTCTTTAGAAATATTTTACTGAGATCAAAAACAGAGATCTGATAAACTGGGATACTGAGGACACACCAAGGATCTCTTTAATCTCTGTGTGTGTGTGTGTGTGTGTGTTCTAATTTGTCCTTTTTGTCCCCCCTCCCCCCTGTTTTTTTTTTTTATTCAGAAGAGTAATATTAACTTTTTACAAAATTCATGGAGATTGATTGGCTCTCTAGTGTTTGGAACCAGAATATATTTCTTGGCTCAAAGATCCCTTTACCCAGCTTTTACACATTGGAAAAAATTAAACATGGGCCTCTAATCTCATGCATGAAGAAGCAGGGTTGTTTCCTCAAGAGACAAGGGCTTAGGATGAGAACATGTTTGGGTTAAGATGGTTTTCTTAAACCGAATTAGCTCCAATTCTAGGCTTCTTTTATTGTTCCCCGTATTTTGTTCCCGTTTATACTGATGAATAATGGATTGAATTGTGTTCTATCATTTATATCATAAATATTTCCTCTAGGTTTGAGTGCTGTGAAGTTCTCTTTTAAACTTATGTAGAGATTAAATTTGGCAATTAATTCATATGTCAGTTGTTAGCAAGGTCTAGTAATTAAAGTCTGCTTCAGAGTAAGTTATTAACTCTCTAATAAAAAAAAAAAGTACTTTACCAACTTATCAGTTTTAGCTATTTATTCTAGTTGACAGATGAGATAGGGAAGTTATTGACTGTACATAATCACCTCTGTACTTTTACCACTGAACACTGGGGTCAAATAGAAATCTAGGTTGTTCAAAGTCATAGTTTAAATCTAGAATAAACCAGTTCAGGTTGATGGGGTGGAAGAGGGTGCCCTTGGATCTTGTTACCTTTGCAATACTGTTTCCTTAAATTTTGCAAAGCCCATTTTTACTCTGTTAAAAATTCTCAAACTTCGAAATTAAAAACAGCCTTGACCAAGGATTTCATATTGAGATCTGAGATATTAAATTTACTTACTGTTTACATTTTTTTACAGCTTTAACTGTAATCTCCATGCTGTACATTATATCCCTATGACTTATTTATTTTTATAACTGGAAGTTTGTACCTTGACTCTCTTTTTATAGTACTTTTTAAAATTCTAATATAATCTTTTCAAAAACTGTTAAGTGCTATATGTCAGCTATATCTCAATTTTTTAAAAAGGTAAAATTTAAAATTTTTTTAACCCTTTAGATGCTCTCCTTGTGAACAAGCTAGAGTAGAAACTCTAGTTGAGTGTAAATGCCTAGGACACAATAGATGCAGGCTTTTTATTTGCAGACATAAACTAGTCAAGAGTTTCCATCTCATGATAGCAAGTTTTCTTTTACTCTGCTCTGTTTCTTGGCCTAACATCTGCTTGCAATTACAGTTTGAGGGTGCCCCTTATGCGGCGCTTTGCTTTTCCCTGGTTCTTGTGGTGAACTGCTACCAAGGTCAGTCCAAGTCTGACTCTTTCTTGTGGTCAGCATAACTGCAGTAGTGGTTCCCAAGTCCAGCTGACCATCAACATTTCCTGGGGTGGTTTTTTTTTTTTTTAAGATTTTATTTATTTATTTGACAGAGAGAGAGAGAGACAGCCAGCAAGAGAGGGAACACAAGCAGGGGGAGTGGGAGAGGAAGAAGCAGACTCCCAGTGGAAGAGCCCGACATGGAGCTCTATCCCAGAACTCCGGGATCACGCCCAGAGCTGAAGGCAGACACTTAACAGCTGAGCCACCCAGGCGCCCCCCTGGGGTGGTTTTTAAAGAGTTTTCAGGCCTCACTCCAAAGGTACTAAATCTGGAACTTTAGGGTAGAGCCAGTGAATCTGTATGTTTCAAACCTTCCCAAGGTGATACTGATATTCAGCCAAGTTTGGGCTATGGTCCAGGACTCTCCAGGTGCTTGGAGGACCCATGAGTTTGGCCTTAGGGCATTGCCTCTGAGAAGCTGCCATCTACTTGCCCAAAGATTCTAAAATAATCAGGGGTGCCTACTTGCAATCTGCCCTTAATGACTATCTACTATCTTGGCAAAGAGTCCTCTGTTCCTTCTTGGTCTACTCTCACCTCCCTCAGACTGTCCTTGTGACTTACTTGCTCCTTCACGCTGCCTGGCAGTGGCACTTGTGAAAATAAGATAGATTTTGGTTCTGATAAATCTGCCATGGGCATTTGGTCCAGCCCGCTGTATGGATGCCATTTGCCTCATCTGTAAAATGAAGATAATATAGTCCTCTCAAGGATAAGGACCAGGAGAATGTATTTACATAGCACCTAGAACATAGCGCACCTTGCATTATGCATTATTGTCTGTTTGGTTTTACTTGTCCACCTCTATGACTATGGTGGGTTAATTCAGCTTGCTCATCAGTTTTCCTTGATTATAGCCCCCTAGATTACTCTGAGCAGTACTGCATCTGAATAAGAGGGAGAGAGGACAAAAAAGCTGGTCTTATGCAACTCCAACTTTATACACTTCTGAATTTTTTATTGCAGTATAACATACACATAGGAAAGTATTTTTATTATAAGTGAACAGTTCAGTGAATTTTCATAAACTGAACACACCCATGTAACCAGCACCCAGGTCAAGAAACAGAACATTGCCAGCACCCCAGAAAACCTCCTCCACACATGGAAATTTAAGAACCACTGTTAGAGGAAGAGCCTGATGGTGGAGCTCTCCTTTACCACAGTCCCACCTTTCTCTCCCGAGCCAAATCTGCATGCTGTGTGAGCCCTTCCCAATCTGAGAGGCTAGGCCTGTAGCCTCACATGCTCCCTTAGTGATGTAACTTCCTTTGTAAGAAGGGTCACAAAGGGTGTTTCCGTCATTTATATTCCTAGCATACACCCTAAACTGTTTAAAGTAAATGAATTCAGGTCCTGGCCAACAAGGAGTAGAGATCAGTCATTGCCTGAAAGGATCAGCTTATTATAACACTCCAGCATTTTCTCACAGAAGGGTGAATGAGGTGGATTCTAGTGTAATTACCTTTGTGTAATTGAAAAGTAAATCACTGATGACTGCATAGTTTAAATACCCATTTAAATACTTTCATTTTATTGCACTTATTTTTGCAGGACATGCTACCGCCAAATAGGCTATTAATTTTTCTAGCGAATTAAAATCTGAATGGGTACATTAAAAACAAGCACAGCTCAAATAGATGCTCTCTTTTCCCAGCGATCATTAGAGTTTTTCTTTTTATTTAATCCAGCTATTCAAATAATGTATTAGACCAGGACATGTAATCATACAGGTCTTGCCCAAAAGAGATCAGATTTTCTCTGTAATATGATTTATGCAAAACTTTAAATATTAGGACAAAAATCTGTGGTGCTTTTGCCTATACCTTCTCAAATATTAACATGCATACAAATCACACGGGAGTCTTGTTAAAATGCAGATTCTGATTTGGTGGGGCTTGAGGCCTGAGATTCTGCATTTCTAACAACTCCCAGACGGTGCTGATGCTGCTGGTCTGAGGGCCACACTTTGAGTTGCAAGATTGTTCAGAGTAAGCAATGACTACAAGCCTGGATACATATCTGAGCTTCAATTTCCTAGTATATACAGACTATTTCTAAGGTCTCTTCCACATGTATGAATGTACAATTCAGTAATCCCTCTTTGCCTATTAATAAATTTTTCTTTAGGCTGCTGATTCTTATTGTTTATAAGTTGTTATATTAAATATTCTTCTGTATTGGAAAGCCAGACATAAATTCTTGCTTTTGGTTGGCAAGTTTTATTTTCTAACCTTTGACAAATCTATGGGACCATAACCTAAACATGAGTCAACAGTGTAAGATTTTGGTCAGATAAGCTATAGTGTACCTGGGAGTATAACCAAAAGAAAGGGACAGCTAGTTCCAGTTCAAGATGATGACACGGAAGATCCTGAACTCACCTCCTCCCATGGACATACCAAGTCTACAGCTATATATGGAAAAATTTCCTCTGGAAAAAACCTTAAAAACTGGCAGAGCAACCCCTTCACGTCAAGCAAACAAGAGAAACCGCATCAAAGGGAGTTAGGAAAGGCTGAGACACAATCTTGCTATAAACCCCACCGCCGGTACAGTGACCCACAATTGGGAGTAAACTAAAATTCAGAGCTTCTTCCTGAGAAGCAAAGCATGCAAACTCCACAAAAAGCACTCCAGCTTTTAAGACTGGCACCTGAGAGATAAGCCTCCAAATCGTCTGGCTTTGAAGACCAATGGGGTGGATGCCCAGGAGGCCCATGGATGCATGGTGAACTAAGTAATATCTGTTAAAAGGCATGCATTGCAGGCTCACCTGCCCAGGACAGTCCTTTGAAAAGGGACCAGACTTTATGTGAAAGAGACTTACTTCCTAATTTTAAAGCACGGGTCTAAGGGACAAGGGCCTGCTGAGATACTCTCGACGCTCAGAGAGAGGTGGGCACCATCTTGCACACTCTCCTACCTTAACTAAAACCAGCCAGTGCCATCTTTGTTTTTCTTTTTATTTTCCTTTTTCTCTTCTTTTTTTCATCCTTTTCTCGGCAAGTGCCATCTTTGCATTTTCCCTCTGCCTTGCTTCCAACCAGTGAGCACCATCTTTGCACTCTCCCTCTGCCATGCTCCTCAGGGCCAGTACCTCCCAGAGGTGAGCTTCTACACACATCTGATGCCCTGGTTTTTACATTTGGTGACCTGATTTTTGCAGCTGCCACCCAGGGGACACCCTTGATTGTCTGGCTCTAGATGCCAGGGGTGCTTACGTCCCTGGGTCTCAGAAGAAAGGAAAATTACAGGTCAATATCCCTAATGGATATAAATGCAAAAATCCTGAACCAAATATTAGCAAATTAAATCCAACAATACATTAAAAGGATCATAAGCCATGATCAAGTGGGATTTAGTCCAGGATACAAGGATGGTTTAACATCCAAAAATAAATCAACATGATACATCACATTTAAAAAATGAAGGATAAGAAACAGATTCTTAACTATAGTGAACAAACTGATGGTTACCAGAGGTGAGAAGGGTGGGGGGATTAGTTAAATAGGTGATGGGGATCACTTGTTATGATGAGCACTGGGTTTTATATGGAAGTGTTGAATTACTTTATTGTACACCTGAAACTAATATTACACTGTATATTAACTAAGTGGAATTTAAATAAAAACTTTTTTTAAATGAAGGAGAAAAATCATATAATCATTTCAACAGATGCAGAAAAGCATTTGACGAAATTCAACATCCATTTATGATAAAAATTCTTAATAAAGTGAGTATAGAAGAATATCCCTCAACATAATAAAGGTCATATATGACAAGCACACAGCTAACATCATATTCAGTGGTGAATAGATTAAAGCTTTTCCTCTAAGATCAGGAACAAGACAAGGATGCCCGTTCTCAACACTTTTATTCAACATAGTGTGGAAGTCCTAGCCAGAGTAATTAGTCAGAAGAAAAACCATCAAAATTGGAAAGGAAGAGTAAAACTGTCATTATTTGCAGATGGCATGGTACTATATATAGAAAACCTAAAGATGCCACCAAAAAACTGTTAGAGCTGATAAACGAAGTCAGTAAAGTTTAAGGATACAAAGTCAATATAGAAATTCATTGCATTTCTGTACACTAATAACAAAGTACTAGAAAGAAAAAATTAAGAAAATAATCCCATTTACAATTGCATCAAAAAGAGTAAAATAACTAGAATAAATTTAACCAAGAAGGTGAAGGACCTGTACACTGAAAACTGTAAGACATTGATGAAAGAAATTTAAGAAGACACAAATACATGGAACGATATACCATGCTCATGGATTAGAAGATTAATATTGTTAAAATGTTCATATTACCCAAAGCAATCTACAGATTCAATGCAATCCCTATCAAAATTCCAATGGTAAAAAAAAAAAAAAAATCCAATGGCATTTTTCACAGAAATAGAGCAAACAGTTCTACAATTTGTATGGAACCACAAAAGACCCTGAAGAGCCAAAGCAATCTTGAGTTAGCAGAACACAGTATGCACCCTCATTTCAAACTATATTACACAGCTATAATAATCAAAACAGTATGGTATTAGCATAAAACAGACACATAGATCAATGAGCAGAATAGAACCTAGAAATAAACCCACACATATATGGTCAATTAATTTGCAACAAAGGAGCCAATAATACACAATGGGGAAATGAAAGAGAGTTTCTTCAGTAAATGGTATAGGGAAAATTGCACAGCAATATGCTAAAGAATGAAAATGGACCACTATCTTACACTATACACAAAATTTAACTCAAAATGGATTAAAGATTTGAATGTAAGATCTGAGCCCATGAAACTCCTGATCCTAGGTGGTAGGATTGCCAATGGTAATTTCCTTTTCAAAGACCTTTAAAACCAACCTGGACCCTATTACGTTGCCTATCAGTTGTGTTATGAGTTGATGTGTCAATTGGGGTTCAGTACAGACACCACTCTAGGTGTTGAATACGAGGAATTCGATGCTTCCAAAACAATTATGTGGGCTGGAAGAGCAGAGGTTAGAGGGCGGCCCTCAGGCTTCCAAGTCACACCACACAGCAACAACCTAGAGATCAGGAACCTATGGAGACCACAGCTGGCATCACAGCCACTTCTTACCAATGGAATTGGTGGCAACACAGAGACACAGAAAGTCTGGCTGTTGAAAATCATATCTAATGTAGCATGCTCATCGAAAAGTCCAGAGAAAAGTAACAGGCAGGGAAAATAGTCTCCATCTTGCTTTTACCTTCCAGTCTCACATCATTATACCTGAATGGCAAAATTGTATACTGAATCCTATTAGCAGGAAAGTCTAAGAATTATAGTTGGGATTTTTTAAAGTCAATTTTCTTTGAAGTATAACACATACAGAAAAATGCACACATCACAATCAGGTACAGCTTGATGAATTTTTATAAAGTGAGCATATCCATTTAATCATAACACAGACTGGAAAGCAGAAATTACTTGTACACCAGAAAGCCCCCTTCACACTCTTTTCTAGGCATTATCCTCCCAGAAGTTACAAGCAATCTTGGCCTCTAACCCCATAGAGCAATTTCACCTGTTTTTGAACCTTATACAAAATGGAATGATGTAGTATGTCCTCTTTTGTGACCAGCTCTTCTCGCTCAGCCTTATATATGTGAGATTCATCCATGCTGTGCGTAGCAATAGCACCTTCATTTTCATTGCTATATTGTATTCCTTTAGAGAACTATAACATAATTTATACATTTTATTGCACATGGACATTTGGGTTGTTTCTATTTGGGGGTGATTACAAATAGTGCTGTCATGAGCACTGGTGAACGTATGTATGCACTTCAGTTAGATATGTAAGTGTGCAATTTCTGGGTTATAGGGGATGCATATTTTAGCTTGAATAGACACTGCCAAACAGTTTTCCAAAGTGATGGGCGTGCCACATCCTCACCAAAACTTTGTTTTTTCCACTTTTACATTTTAGCTATTCTGTTGAAAGTCTAATGCAATGTATTGAAATTGCATTATAGTTTTAGTTTTTATTTTTCTCATGTCTAACAAGTGAAGCACCTTTTCATATATATATTGGCCATTGGGATATGTTCTTCTATGAACTGCCTGTTTTTCACCCAGTTTATTATTGGCTTGTCTGACTTTTTCTTCTTTGTAGTTCCTTATTCTATGAGTCCTTTGTTGGGTGTATGTATTTGGGAACACTTTTGCCATTCTGTGACTTGTTTTTCCATTCCTTCAGTAGGATCTTTTGATGAAGACTTTTATAATTTTGATATAGTTCAGTTTATCAGAGGCTTTCCTTTATGGCTCATTTATTTTAAATGTGTCCAATTTAAGAAATCTTTGCTGACTCCAAGGTCAAAAAGGCATTTTCCAATTTTTTGTGTGTGAAAACTCTTGTTTTACTGTTTACATTCAGATTTACAATTCCTCTGGTATTGACTTTTGTGCATGATGAAAAGTAAGAAGTATAGTTTTGAGACTTCCAGCTCCTAATACTGCAGAATGGGGTGGGGTATCTGTGCAAGGTGGTAAAAAGGAACGCTGAGAGCCAAGAGACCGTGTCTGACACAGTTAGGCTAGTGAGTTTTTACACGTAAACAGGTAGCTCCAAATTGTGAATTTTTCTGAACTTCTTCTCAAATATGATCTGTGATATGATTTCCCACGTTCCACCCTTCCCAAATGTCAACAATCCACCT
Organism: Ailuropoda melanoleuca; assembly: GCF_002007445.2. NCBI lineage: Eukaryota > Metazoa > Chordata > Mammalia > Carnivora > Ursidae > Ailuropoda > Ailuropoda melanoleuca. The sequence goes on along the minus strand of NC_048219.1, from coordinate 145,203,826 downwards.
CAGGCAGTTGCTTTTTGTCTCCTTTCTTACCCCACCTCTTGGAATGTCATCACTGTTGCAAGAGCACTGTGTTCTTTTTCAGAAATTGCAGTAAGAATTGATCTGCTTTCAAATAAATGAAAAGACTGGGGCTAGACTTGCTGAGTAAATGTGAAGATTAGTATACTTTTAAAGAAATGTGATTTTACTACCCAATTTAAGAAATGTAGTCAAGGGGCGCCTAGTGGCTCAATTGGTTAAGTGTCTGCCTTCAGCTCAGGTCATGATCCTGGGGTCCTGGGATCAAGCCCTGTGTTGGGCTCTCTGCTCAGCGGGGTGTCTGCTTCTCCCTCTCCCTGTGCCCCTCCCCCTGCTCATATGCTCTCCCTCTAACTCTCTCAAATAAATAAAATATTTTTTTTAAGTGTGGTCAAGTACAGGTCATTGTTCTAAAAGTTTTGGGGACATGGAACAACCTAAGTGTTCATCGAAAGATGAATAGATAAAGAAGTTGTGGTTTAGATATACAACGGAATATTTTTCAGCCATAAAAAACAACTCTTACCTTTTGTGACAACATGGACAGACCCAGAGGGCATTATGCTAAGTGAAATAAGTCAGAGAGAGAAAGACAATCGCTGTATAATCTCACTTATTTGTGCAACCTTTAAAAAAAAAAAAGACCTCGTAGGAAAAGAGGTTTTGAAACAAGTTCCCTAGCTTTCCTACAATCAAACTTCTCCCCATAGGGTCCTCCTCTAGAAATTATGGGGTGGCCACTGGAACAATAAAATATATCTAAAGCAAAATTCTTCTCAATTGCCTTGTGCCTGAATCCTTGCTCTTTCCTTTGACATATGGATATATCCTTTAGTTCCCTGATAGTACTAGGTGAAGTGTTGCAAAATATGACTTTATTATTATTCAATTCAACTCCTGTTTCATGTCCCCATATCTCTGGACTATTAGGAAAACTAACACTAGTCATTTCAGGACATACTGAAATGGTCATTTCCAAACAGTACTGCACAGTTTCAAGATCTTACACAGTGCTGTGGTTTCTGGAATGGGATGGGTATCTTAGCTGGTCCTTAATTAGTTCACAATGAGATGTCCAAGACTGGTTTATGTTGTAGGTATCCCACAGCCCCTTTATGTTTAAGAGGCTTCTGTTGTTTCTGAGTCCCCTAGAGATCTGACCATCTGCATAGATGCACTTGAGAGCCATTCTAGGTTCTTCAATTTCGATTTGCCAGGCACTCCTCTAATTACTCTATATGCATTGTCCTATTTAATCCTCATAATAATCAAATATGATAGTTCCTAATTTTATCCACATTTTATAGATGAGCACTTTAAGTTTAGGTAATATGCCCAAAACCCTCATAGCTCATTAGTGGTAAATTTTTTGCTATGGATTGATTCTCTTTACTCTTTTGTGTAAATGCTCATTAATAATTCATTTGCCCACCCTTGCTCTGCCTCTCAGATCTTAGACAAACCCCTTGCTATCATCTGCACTTGTGTTCAAATTTATCTTTCAAACACCCAGCACATCAAGACATGCCAGTTATCTTAATCTCCTTATTCAGTTCATGAAGCGAGTATTTCTAGGCACCAGCTATATCTGCAAGACAAATTCTGACGACTGAATGGGATAGGGGGCGAAAGAGAAGTACAAGAGTCCCTTTCATAGGAAACACAAATGGAATTTAACTTAATTAGAAAGAAACCTAAGTTCTTCAATCATTAACCATGAATTTGATACTTGGGACTTAGACATACAAACAGCTATTTGTTGTTCTTGATGGTTCTTTCTTCTGGGTCATCTCCCAGAAGTAGCATAACTCTCTGTGCTCATATGAGAGCTACTGAACCCTGAAGGCTCCACCTTCACCCACAGTCCTCCTCAGTGCCCGGTGGGTCTCAAGTCTCAATTTCCCAATTCTCTAATACACTCAAGGTTTCCACAGGGAGTAGGATGAGGATGGAATCTTCAGGAAATTGAAAGTGACACTTTAGAATCAATGTAGTTTCAATAAGTTTTAGGAATGAATCTGGTACCTAAACACTAAATAAAGTTTTTTATGGAAAAATATGAACATGTCCCCCCAAAAACAATTTTGGATCTCAATCTGGTTACATTCCTTGATGATAAACCGTGTTAAATTCTTTGCATTTCTTGGGAACCTTAACTCATAAACCTGGCTATTTTATTTTTTTAAGATTTTGTTTATTTATTTGACAGAGAGAGAGACAGCATAACCAGGGAGAGCAGCAGGCTCCCCGCTGAGCAGAGAGCCCAACATAGGACTCAATCCCAGGACCCTAGGATCATGACCTAAGCCAAAGGCAGCCGCCTGGCCAACTGAGCAACCCAGGCATCCCAAACCTGGCCACTAAAGGAAAACTTCTGGTGTTTTCTCTATTCTTTACTCTTCCAGACTGAAGTAGGTGTTTCAGTCTGGACACCATTTCTCAACTTAAGCAACTTAGTGCTTTTACCCACTTCAGGGAAAATAGAGCTCTCTGGTAGGAATCATATAAGATTCTATAGAAGTGTTTTACAAAGTGTAATTATGCTCATTTATCTCAAAAGTAATCCCTAATTAGCTGAATGTAAGACAACCCACCGTGGCAATTAGTTTTACTGGAACATCTTAGCCTGTATTTCTGTGACCATGAGTTTAGTTCTAGAGAAAGGAAAGTCAGAATCATGTGCTTTACTACATCACGTAGGTCTGGTTCAGGAACCTACTCAAACTGTCTATGATCCTGATGGAAAGCAGAATGCCAGGGCTTTGAAGAAGAAACATAAAAGCCTTGATCCCAGAGAATGATTAGTTCATCTTACCGCTTCCTCCTCAGATGCAGAGCAATTTCAGTAGGATGAGATCCCTGAGCACAGAACCTACAGGAAGGGGAAAGTACCAAAATGGAAAATAACCTTAAACTTTGTCTTGAAGAATTTTTAAGCCTCCATCCACCTCAGTTTTTTTTTTTATCTGTGAAAGGGGATCTTAATATCTATTTAATAGGAATATTATAAGATCAAGTGAGATATGTGAAAGTGCTCTGTAAAATTTAAAACAATATATACCATTACAGATTTTTAAAATTCCTTTTTATATTTCCTTTGCTTTTTTAACCTAGAGAATGCCCTGACCAGCCATAATGACCACATTACATATTTTGAAAGCATTGCTAGACTTTGATGATGGTGGTATGATAGTAGCAATAGCAAGGAAAACAGAAAGAGGAATGTGGATGGTGGGGGATGTGTGCAGGCCAACATGCTGGGTTTTCTTCATGCCCCAAGATGGTCTGTGAAAGCCTTCTAGAGTTCAGATGGAAAGGAACACAAATTAGATGGGGAATCTACCCAGATATCAGAATTCACATTAATCTTACCACCAAAATAACTATCCATCACAAGTTCATTTCACTTAAAAAACAAAAAACAAGCTCTGGTCAGTTTTATTAAAGAAAAATTTCATATGATTTATTTTTCACCAGTCTGTCTGGCATGCTTCTCATGATATCAGAATCACGTGGATCAATGATAGCCAGTGTGCGTACTCTGTAGTATTACCCACATGCTGTGCCCAGTTCAATACTATTGCCACTGTAGTGATGGACACCAGTGTTGGTCAACATGGCACAGTATTCTATTTCAGATTTCCTCAAGGTTGGGCAGGTGCTGATGAGGATGACTTTGCCATGTCTGACCATTTTCAGGGTCTGCTCATACCCCAGCATGTACCTTCTACTTTCCATAATGACTTGGAGCCTGGAGTTGATCAACTCCGGTGACTTTTCCTCTTCTTTGAGGCCACCATCCTCAAACCTTATGTGTGGGACAGCCCCAACCAAGAGCAGCTGCCAAGATGGCAGAGAGCAGGGAAGGGTCTTTATTATTTTTTAAAATAACCTTTTTATTGCTAATAGTTTCAAAGACTTGTGGAGATTTATTTTTACTTTGTTAAATTGGTTAAGATACCTTAAATTAGCCTTTAGGTAAGAATATATCTTAAGAATGCTCTGTTTTAAGAGATGAGATAAATTCCAATCTGGAAGCGAGAAGACCTAGAACAGATACCTCTCTCCAGTTCCAAACCACTGGAACCCTTAGGCTGAATTCCATCTCTTAAAAAAAAAAAAAAAGTCTGGATGTAAGGGTGGAGAAAAGAAAGCTGATAGTGACTTACTCCAGTTTTTGGAAGGAAGTAGGTCATGCTTCCACCTCCACAGGCCTAGTGCTGGGAACTCCCACTTTGGAAGATGAGGCAGATCTTGACATGAAAAAAGTTTTGTTGTTTTTTTTTTTTTAAAGATTTTATTTATTTATTTGAGAAAAAGAGAGTGAGAGAGAGCACAAGCATGAGAGGGGAGGCGGAGCGGTGGGGACAGTGGGCAGAGGGAGAGGGAGAAGCAGGCTCTCCATTGAGCAGGGATCCTGACTTGGGGCTTGATCCCAAGGACCCTGGGATCACGAACTGAGCTGAAGGCAGACACTTAACCAACTGAACCACCCAGGTGCCCTGACATGAAAAAAGTTTTAAGTAGTGTCCCACCCTAGTAAAGAAGCTTAATTAATCATTAGCTTCTAGATTGCACAGTTAAGATAGAAAAACAGCAAATACCCATTACACTCAAAGGCTTTAAACATCCACATATCTTTTGGGGAGCAATTTCAATTTCGCAACTCTATCTTTAGAAATAATTAATGACATATGAAAAGATTGAGCTACTTACTAGGCAGATCATCTCAGCTGTGTCCAGTATTTTCTCCATAAGCGCCTTTGCTGTAGACATCTTTGCCACAAACGTTTTTGCCCCATAGTAACTGGCTGTAAGGCATTTTGCCATGAAAAATAACATAACTGGTTGACAGTTTGGTTTCGTTTCTCCATTAGCAAAGTTCCCATTTTTATATTATATAAATCTTAGCTAGTTCTCATAATGGTCTATACAGCGAAGAGTAGACATGGCGGTCTTAAAATAGTAGATGATAAATATATACATCAACTTGTTGGAAAATAAATCAACTTGTTGGAACTTACTAGAAGTGTGAAATAAGAGGTATAAAGCCAGATTGCATACTAGACTATGCTAGAAACCGATAACGTATCAGTTATAATAACAAAGCTCAGTAACAAATGCATCCCAGCGTTAGCATTTCTTCCACATTTCCCATAGAACTTTGGACCGTCTATCAAGGGACATGTGACAATAGGCAAAGAACAAACAACCATGTCAAAGGCTTTCACAACCCAGTACAAAGCTCAGTTACAAAAAAACATCCTGGTACTTGGAAAACTGATACCTCTCTTAAAGTAGGAAGAAATTAATAATTAATGTTATTAACTTTTTTCATGTTTCATTATGTCCTTTTTAATACTCTTTTTACATTCTTTATTATTTTATCTTTTATGACAAAATTGCCTCGTGGTCAGTTAGTTAAGTGAAAATGTTTGCAGTAATTCAAAGATGTCTACAGCGAAGATGTTTATAGTGGAACTACCTAGAACACACCCAAGCTGTATTTATCACACAGAAATAGTAAAAGCAACCTACCTATCCAATAGTAAGAGTTAAGTTAAATGCATCCATAGGAGGTATACTAATTATGTTTAGAATAATGTTATAGGTAAATATTTACTAATGTAATAAGATCTCTAAAGTTTAATAAATTAGAAAAGATAGTCTGATTGGGACATCCTAATCTCACCTCTTATTATCTCATTATTTTCTTGAGTAACACAGAATGTCTGTGGTAAGGTTGACAACTTGTAAGAGATAATAGTGATCTGAGGGTCAAAACGTAGCCTTCATGGGGCGCCTGTGTGGCTCAGTCGTTAAGTGTCTGCCTTCCGCTCAGGGCATGATCCCAGAGTCCTGGGATGGAGCCCTACATCGGGCTCCTCCTCCGGGAGCCTGCTTCTTCCTCTCCCACTCCCCCTGCTTGTGTTCCCTCTCTCGCTGGCTGTCTCTATCTCTGTCAAATAAATAAATAAATAAAATCTTAAAAAAAAAAAAAAGAAAAAAAAAGGTAGCCTTCATGGACCCAAAATATTTAACATTACCTTAAATTTTCACTAATAGAAGATTGTATCTTCCCTCTATTACTATGTAAATAATTTATACATTTGCAACATAATTTGAATTATTTCTGTGCTGATAACTCTCCCTTTGCCTCAGATCCAGCCTCTGAACTCTGCAACCCCAGCTATTGACCACAGCAGGCTGCATCACTCAGGTTCCCTTGCTGGCTGGCTTCTTAATTGGTCTGGCCGATGGGAGGCACCAGCATGAGAACAGGTGTCAGGAGGAGGTAGATAATCATGGTATTTTTCCTTAATCCCTCCCTGCTTGGGTGCTATGCTTTTGGCAGGATCTGTGTCTCTCTGAGCATATCTCCTCTCCCAAAGCCTATCCCTTCAGGGTTTAGGAACGTGTCATTTTCTGTTCTGAGTCCCTCCACCATCCTTTGGTATTTCCATAGCTTTAATCATGCCTCTTTAAGTCATGGCTTTAATAAAGGCTCTTTATTTAAACCCTAAAAAAAAAAAAAAAGATTTTGAAAGTTTATTAAGGACAAACACTGGTGACAACCAATATGTGCTCAGTGGTTCCAATTTTGTAAAATAAATAAATGTGTGAATATAAGCATGGTTTTAAAAGCTCTTAAAGGGCTTCTGGTCCAAGGTGGTAGATTGACCAGATGCATTTCATCTCCTCTTGCTCTCCAAATCCCTCCGTCTAAATAATTTTAAAACACACACATTCACAGGGCGCCTGGGTGGCTCAGTTGGGTAAGTGTCTGACTCTTGATTTCGGCTCAGGTCATGATCTCAGGGTAATGGGATCAAGCCCTGCATGGGGCTCCCCGCTCAGGCGGGATTCTGCTTGAGATTCTCTCCCTCTCCCTCTGTCTAACCCCCTGCTCACTCTCTCTCACTCTCTCTCTCTCTCTCTCTCTCTCTCTCAAATAAATAAAATCTTTTAAAAAATTTTTGTAATTAAAAAAAAAAACCACAACATTCACAAAGAACATAGTTTATAAAAGTGCAGAAAGGAACTCCCCCTGGCTTCACTCCCAACCCAACACTGGGTCTTGCTCCTTCTCTCAAAGTAGAAAGAATGCCAAGGAATGAGACAAGAGGATGGAAAAAGATTTTTACTTTTTATTTCATACTTTTTGTACTATTTGAATTTTTTCATTAATATGCATGTATTTTTGTAACTTTAAAAGTTACTGAAGGATAGATACAAATGTATTATTAACACAGTAGCATCACGTTTAGCATTATCTTCACTAGGATTCACTTAAACTTAGTAAGAGTAGGCAGCAAAAGAGAAAGAATATAGGCAGAGGGAAAGTGGAGAAAGAAAGGAGGAGGGGCAGAGCAAGTGAGAACGTATTAAATGGTATGGTTTCTGCCTTACCTTCATTTCAATTAGCTTGAACTTAACCCAAAGTAAATATGAAGGAGGGAATGTGAATTTGAACCATTTCTGATCCCATGTGCTTTTCATGCTCGAGTATCTAGTCATGCTGAGTGTGATTCTAGCGGTAACAGAAACTTTTATTTTTGTTTCTTTACTTATAAATAACATGGCTTATAAATACCACATTAGCTGCTCAACCAAGAAAGCAGCATTCTGTTCCCAAACTGAGTGACTTAGGGTATTTTCAAGCATAATTATCATTCCTCCCTGAGTGTAGAAGTGAATTCCCAAAACAATGGAAAGCCACTGTAGAAATTAGTAATCAGCGGCGTATTGAGGTGTTTTTTATTTTATTTTCTCCCCCTCTCTCTTTTGTCATATTTTCTATTTGAAATATGAGATGGTCTTCCTTTTTAATAAGAAGACTGTACTAAAAAAAATTTGTTAACAGTATGTGTAGCTCTCATTCCACCTTCACCTGGCCGGTGGACACCCGGTCGCTCCTCTTTTCCAAAGGCGACAGGTTTCATGACTCAACTCCAAGAGCTATCTCCTTTCGTCCTGCCATCCCAAATGGAACACTTTTTAAGTAATAAGATACTATAGCATCCCAATTTTATGCCTTACAAAACTCACCCATTCCCCATCTGTGTTAATGGTGTGTATAACTAGCCCTTCAACTGTTTGTCTTTTTCCTTATATAAAGTGCTTCATGAAATTTTAAGAAACTCAGATTTATAGGGGCAACTGGGTGGCTCAGTCAGTTGAGCAGCCAACTGTTGGTTTTGGCTCAGGTCATGATCTCAGGATGATGGGATCCACCCCACATCTGGCTCCACACTCAGTGGGGAGTCTGCTTGTGGATTCTCTCCCTTCCTCTCCCTCTTCCCCTCCCCACCCTTCTCCCTCTCAAATAAATAAATAAATCTTAAAAAAAAAGAAACTCATATTTATATTCATCTGTCGGAAAACTGCTGTTTTGGGAATTTGAAATATACATAGAAAAGACCATTTGTAGCAGCAACATTAAAGAGGCTACTACTTTATTTTATAAATTAAAAAGTCATCCAAGAAACTTCAGATAGCATAGAAGAGGAACTCACATACCGATGATTAATCTGTGCTTCTGCCTGCAAAATTGAGCAATCAGGGTTGGGCTGTCCCTAAAGAACAACTTTGAAATCCTGGAAGGGCAATTGAGCACTTATCTCAGAGGCCTGTGGGATAGCCAAATCCTTTGGATACTTTAGAAGTTAGAGAGTAAGCAGCATCTGAGGGCTGCCTGCTCTTTGAGGAGGCCAAGCCCTGATGAAATCTGTCTAAACTGATAGCCTGACCAGGTTGTGGGGTTAATGGTTCAGGTCTATAGAAAGTGAGACTCCAAGACAGTATATTCTCTATGGATGATAGATACCTGGATACAGATACCTAATCACAGTTAAAGATCCAGTTTTAAACCCTTATTATGTGATGCACAACACTTTACTTAATCTCCTGCACTCCTTTATTTATAGATTTAAAATGGAAAACATACTCTTTGTTTATTTCCCATATTAAATGAGAGGCTCCTTATGGGTATACAGGGCTAGGGTCCCATGGTATAACAGTAAGCTTTGAAATATATATTTAGGAAAAGGATAAAACACTCTATCTACAATGAAGTTGTTGGGCCTTTTTAGTGTGGGAGTAGCAGACAAGCAGTCCCTGATGAGCCCAGTGGAGAGCCTGGAAACATTTTCATGTTCCCCTTTAGCATTTTGCAACTTGTTTACCTGTTAAATTAATACCTTGGCAACAAGAATCTGGTTTTTCTTGCATAGAATCCATCTCTAAGAAAATGCACACCTAGAAGCTGTCAACAACAATTTGCTTGCCAAGTTAGAGTGAGCCCATTGACAGGGTTGACATGGATCAGCCTTAATCCTTTCTCAAGGCACTGAAGCAAAAGACACAGGGGAGTAGCTGTCAGGGGTTTTCATGTGAATCCCATTCTGCAACACAGCCACCTCCCCTGTCACCTGATGTTAGGACTGCTGGGGGTGCTTTACAGTAAGCGCAGCTGAACCATATTCGAAGAATCTCAAACAGCTCCAAGTCCAGATAAAAGTTCTGAAAAATCCTTCTTGAAACAAAGGTCTCTCTCCTCAGATTCACTGAGATGCCTGATCACACCCCAACCTGGGTCTCTTTGTTCATCACCTCCAAGATCTCAGACTAGCTGCTAAACTACTTACCTAATACCCACCTGCACCCCCAGACTCACTACAACTTGTCTAGGACATCCTATCCATTGCATCATTTCACCCAAAACTTAGATATGCTAGAATTTCTTTCCAGCTCGGACTGTGCTCAGCAGCTCCAATGCCATTCTCACTACTATTCCCATGTCCCATTCCTACTGAGCCTGCTGGGTTGGGCCTATCCTGAATCTCCACCCTCCACTCACCCACTTCATCTTACTCCACTGTCTTTGGCCACTCAGTGCCCACTTGTGGAAGGCCAAAGTGTAGACTCTGCAAGTCTGTACCACTCTTTTTGCCCCTTAATAACCTATATGATAGACCTCTGGCATATCCCTTAGAGTCTACAATATTTGATAAGAGAGATGTCAAAGGCATATGTTCTGCTCCTCCTGCACTTTAAGTCCTCCTTCTTTCCCTATTTTCTGAGATGGGGACTGAATAGGGAGATACCAAATTGATCTGAAGAGGATGAACTAAATGTGCTTAGCTTATGGAGCCTGGCCTCAGTGGGAGGATTTGGAATCCTACCCATCCAACTGTGATATCCAATTTTAAGCTTTAAGCATCTAAAACAAGAACAGTTGTGAAAATACCCAACTTCTTGTGAGAGCAAGATCAAATGAGGTAATGGATATGAAAGCACTTTGCCAACTCTGAACTATTTAAAACGGTTAGATCACATTAACAATCATTGTAGTGATTTTTTTTCAGAAGGCAACAGCCAAGACCTTGAATGAGTGGAAAAGTCAGTACGTCTCCCCTCTCCTGACTCCTTTTCCCTAGCCCCACCACTCAAGTTCCTACACTTACTGCCTTTCTATCACACCCAAATCTCCCACTCCTTTTTCTGCACCCTGATTTCCTTACACCCTCCAGCACCAGGGGAAACTTCTCAACTAGCTATTGATTTCATCAGATTATAGAAATTCACAATAGGGGCGCCTGGGTAGCGCAGTCGTTAAGCGTCTGCCTTCGCCTCAGGGCGTGATCCCGGTGTTCTGGGATAAAGCCCCACATCAGGCTCCTCCTCTGGGAGCCTGCTTCTTCCTCTCCCACTCCCCCTGCTTGTGTTCCCTCTCTAGCTGGCTGTTCTCTCTGTCAAGTAAATAAATAAAATCTTTTAAAAAAAAAAAGAAAGAAATTCACAATAAGGCATGAATGGGGATTAATTCTGGAGTACATTTATATTTTAAAAGAATTTATTTATCGGAGGAATTGCATATTGATAGAATGATCTATAGCGGAAAAAGGAAAAATGACTTTTCTGTGTAATTTTTGTTTATTTTTTCAGATTTTAAATTAATACATGTGATAGCAGAAATGTATTCATATTTTCACCCAAAAAAATGTACAAAAATGTGCACAGGCACATTATTCATAATAGCCCAAACCAGAAACAATCTGAATGTTCATCAGTAGTAGAATAAAGTGTAATCTGTTCACATAATAGAATACTACACAGCAATGAGAATGAAGGAACTAAAACTTCATACAACAGCATGGATAAATCTCAGAAACATAATAGTGAGTAGAGGAAGCCAGGCACAAATGAGTACACACCATATGACTGCGTTTATATTAAAGTCAGGAGCATCTGGATGGCTCAGCTGGTTGAGCGTCCAACTCTTGATTTCGGCTCAGGTCATGATCTCAGGATCCTGGAATTGAGCCCTAAGTCAAGCTCTGAACTCAGCAGGCAGTCTGCTTAAGGATTTTCTCTCTCCTCCCCTCTGCTCCTCCCCCTGCTCATGCACACGCATGTGTGCACTCTCCCTCCCTCTCTCTCTCAAATAAATAAATAAATCTTATATAAAGTTTAAGTCAGACAAAATGAATCTCTGATGTTAGAAATCAGGACTGTTCACCATTTGGTGGGGAGGTAATAGTGACTAGGAGGGAGACATGAAGGCAACTTCTGAGGTCATAAGAATGTTCTATTCCTTGATCTGAGGATTGGTTACATAGCTATACAGATTGTGTGAAAATTCACTGAGCTGTAAACTTATGTATGCATGAATATGTATTTAAATTAAAACATGCACACATGTTAAACTTAAGTATAACATACATGTTATACTTAAAAGTTTATTTAAAAATTAGCAATACATGTTTACTGTAAAAAAAATCTAGAATATAGAAAATATGTAGTGTTAAAGGATAGCTTTCAAAAAAGGTAAAATTGTGACTCATGTAAATATACAATGAGCACATATCAAAGATTTTATTTAACTCATTAATTAATGAGGGAACCAATAAGATCTTATAACCAGTTCAAATGGATTTCAATTACGGAAATTTTTATTATCTACCAGACAAAATTAATTTCCATTGCATTAATGGAATCATTTACATAGCTACAGCAGGAAATATTTTCATTCCTATCAATTTTCTACATGTTAACTAACCTCTTTCTCTACAAAGTTGTAAAATGATCTACCCAAAGATAATGAAAGCAAAATAACGAGAATGGATGAGCTAAATTTCACCCACTAAGTTTCAAAGATTTTTTTACAATAGAGTAAAAACAAAACAACCTGTAATCCTTCTAGTCAGAGATAACATATACAAATTTTGTGCCTTATTTTTTAAGATTTACTTCTTTGAGAGAGAGAGAAAATGGTGGGGGGGGGCAGAGGGAGAGGGAGTGAGAGAGTCTCAAGCAGACCCCCGCTGAGCATGGAGCCCAATGGAAGGCTCAATCTCATGACCCTGAGATCATGACTGGAGCTGAAATCAAGAGTCAGACGCTTAATGGACTGAGCCACCCAGGCACCCCAATTTTGTGCCATATTTTTTAAGATCACGTGAGAATTGTCTTGTATCTGTAACAAAGTTTTCCTAACTAAAAAAAACAAAAAGCTTACTTAACTGTTTCCATATTGAGTACAGATTTTTCCTTTGTTCCAGAAAGCATTTGTTCACATTTCTGATTATTTCCTTAGCATACTTTCTAAGAAGAAGAAGTACAAGATCAAAAAATATCATTTTAAGACTCTTGATACTCATTGTCAAATATTATAGGAATACTTTGGACCACAGAGTTAGGTTGGAGGAACCTAACAAGGCTACCTGCATACTCCAGGAACTACTCCTGCCCATAAGATTTCAGGAGTAAAACATGTGTTTACAGTCTTGCAACTTCCCACCATCTGCCCTCTTCTTGGCTTTTGGACTTAGTCAATATTGAGCAAAAACCAAGTCATTGGCTGAGGAAAAAGAATGGGTTGGCATAACAAACTACCGAAATCTCAGTTCAGACCCAAATCCATGACAGCAAGAGGGCTGCCTGAGCTGATGGCTTCATCTGTATTGGGTTATAAATTCCTTGAGGAATTCTTCAGAACACAACTCAAACCCCACTTCTTCCATAGGACTTCCTGTGTTCACATGTATTTTCTGATCTGTTTGCCAGTCTGGGTTTAAAATATTCTATAAGCTACATGTCTACATGTATTTAACCATGAGACCTGAATTATTCAATTATTTAGGAGTGTTTATCATTGCCTATTAAGTGCCAGGGATAGTGGTGGGCTAGGCCTGGGGTAAGTGGTAAACAAAACAGACTTGTTTCTGTACTGTCCAAAAGGTATGGATACTATGTAATATATAAGACATAACCATATATATGGAGTGAACACTGTACATTTTAATGTCAGGGTATTTATTTTTTTATTGTATTTGTTCATTGTTCTCAGGAGGTAGGTCTTCTCCTTCCAAGTAGATGAGATGCTCTTTGAAGTCAAGGGCCATGTCTTTACTTCTCTGGCATCTTCTAAAATATTGAGCTTTCAATAGGTGCCCGGTAGAGAGCAAACCAATTGAAAACATTAGCGCCTCTTGTCTGCACGGATCAAGCAAGCTATTCCTTCCAACTCTTCAGTATCTCTTAGAATCTCTGAGGGAATAAGAAACAAAGGATTGAGAAACATTAATTTATTACATAAGTTATCATTTTAAATGTTATATCTTCACCAATAGGTGGCACCATCAATTTTAAAGTTATATTTTATATTGTTATAGCCTAAGATTATTAAGTATGGAATTCATTCAGTAAATGTTTATTGGACACCTTCTATGTGTAGACTGCCCAGCTGGGCACCACTAACAGTAAAAAATATAATACTACAGATACGTTTTTCATGTTTCCTTTTCCAATAATACCCTAAAGGACATTTCACTGCCAGATTTCATCCTCATTTCAAAAATAACTTCTAAGTCTTGAATAATGGCTCAGAAACAACAGTTTTACAATTCTGTGTGTGTGTGTGTGTGTTCCAACTCAACCTAATATCTTATTTAAAAGCAGGGAGAGCAATGCAAAGTTAAATAAAAAGCAAACCAGAAAAATCTGGATGGGGGGAATGGGGATTCAATCTGCAGAAGTTAATCGAGGTTGGCTTTTTAATTAACATAATTTACCAGTTCTCAGTGAAAGGAACTTTCTTTCCTTTTGGGAGATAACAGAAGTGTGATCCAGGCATTACAGAATTATTTCTACAGTTTCTAAGGCTGCACAGCCCCATCTGGAGATAATAAAAGGTCCCATTCCTCTCTGTTTATTTCATTTCAAAAGGTTCATTCTCTGGAATTGCCTGAGGTTGCAAACTGTAGAGCATTTGCCAGCTAGAGAAGGCTGCTGTCTGAGAACTACTCAGGAAGTCTCTCGTCCCCAGTAGAACTCGTCTAAGGTCTTCTCAGAGTGGAAACAGGTCCCTTCTACTTTTCCGAGGGATACTGCCTTCTCCACAGGCTGAGCACAGAAAAAGGGCAAAAAGAAACAGGGAGGGGGCTCAGTGGGGAAACGGAACTATAGTATTTACATCAAACACCATATAATAGTCATTAATTTACCCACCTCCTGATGAGAGAAAGGGAATATTTGACCAAGTCTGTGCCTCTTTTCACTGAGCTTTTTTAAAGTGCAGTGAATGGCATTAGGTACTTTGGGAGATGCAAAGATGGGGCATCCAAGGATTTTTGCCATCTAGGAGCTCCTTGTCTAGCAAACCACGATAGTCTTTGTAGTAGTGGTGAGAAGTGTGGGCTCTGGGGCTCTATTCATTTGAACCTTGGCTTCACCACGTATGCATTCTTGAATAAATTATTTTTTTTAAAGATTTTATTTATTTATTCGACAGAGATAGAGACAGCCAGCGAGAGAGGGAACACGAGCAGGGGGAGTGGGAGAGGAAGAAGCAGGCTCCTAGAGGAGGAGCCTAACGTGGGGCTCGATCCCACAACGCCGGGATCACGCCCTGAGCCGAAGGCAGACGCTTAACCGCTGTGCCACCCAGGCGCCCCTTGAATAAATTATTTAATCCCTCCGGCCTCAGTTTTCCTAACCTGCAAAATGGGGATAATAGTAGTTACCTCATAGAGTCATTAGAGAATTAAATAAAATAATGCATTAAGATTTTAACAAAAGATGTCTATTGTTAATACAAATAACTTCAATACAAAAGGAAATGTTAGGTGTCCAGAGGTCTAGATAAAGAGCTACAAAAACTCAGAGACTGGAGCAATAACTTTTTAGGGGGGGGCAAAGCAGAGCAAAGCATTCATTGATGGGTTTATGAAAGTGGCATTGTAACTGAGGTTTGAAGAATAAGTAGTATTCACAAATGAAGAGATGGGAGAAAGGAGGGTACTCCCAGAAAACAGACTACAAACAAAGGTGGTGGGGAAAGTAGGTAGGAAAGCAGACAGTTTGTAACAGAAATAGTAGTTCAGTTTAGCTGTATGAGGGCACATGAAGGGGAAATAAGTGGTGAAAAAAGTTAGCTCTAAAAATAGGTTGGATTTATGTGCAGGGCATATATCGGGCAATGGATTTTGGACCTTATACTTTGGGCCACAGGAAGCCACTGAAGGTTTTTGAGCAGAAAAGTGGCATGTTCACAACTGTGCATTCACAACTGAATTGGCAATCATGCATGATGCGCATTGGAAGGAAGAGAGATGGGTGTGTAGCCATAGTTGACATTTGCTGAGTGCTAATGTACTAATCCATATAGTGTTAGTAGTGAAGGCGAGGGCGGTTGGGAACTGAGAGAGAGAGGAGGTCTGAGATACTGGAGTGGTTAGAATTTAGAAAATTTGAGCGGTATTACATGCGGAAGACGAGACAAAGAGAGGGGTGTCTGGCTTGGGAGAGTAAGAGTAAGGACCTAGCAGGTCTGAAAGGAGAAACTCAGTGAGTTAGTTCATCACTCCAATCTCTGCCTCCACCTTCATGTATGTCTCTGTGTCTTCACATGGCCTTCTTCTAAGGACACCAGTCATGTTGGATTAAAGGCCTACCCTACTCCAGTATGAACTCATCTTAACTGATTACATCTGCAATTACCCTATTTATGAATAAAGTCACATTCTGAGGGACTAGGGTTAGGACTTCAACATATCTATTTGCGGGGGGACACAGTTCAACCAAGGAAAGAAGAATAGTGTGAAGTAGGGGGAGAAGGGGAAGAATGGGGCCTGGTCAGTGTGGCAGCGGTGCATGTAGAATGTTTGAACATTAGGGGATAGTAGAAGGGCTTTTGGCCTCAAATGGATCTGACTTTGGGATGATTATATTGGTTTATACAGATTTAATTATACCTCTAGCTTTAGAACATCATTTTTTTTTAACCATCAGTAATTGACTTGGATATGTGAGTTAGGGGCTTTACTAAATCTCCAGTGTACCTGGACCTGGTCCCATGCTGAGGCTTGGGATGCTACTCTGGTTGGAGTGGGAAGCTAGGAGACTTGTCCTAAAACTGTTTCATGGCAAACCCATCATATCTACATGGTTTGTTGTTATTTGAGGTGACCTGGTGTTAGAAGAACTGATGGGGGAAAAGGGGTCATACTTCTAAACAACCCTTGGACTTCCATTGGTCTCTAGCTTATCCTTTCATTTTGCTGACCTTTCAAGAGCTATTGTAACTAAACCAACCCAAGCCTGTTAGTTGGAAATGGAACCAAGACTATGTGATTTTCATGTTCTCAGACTGTCTTGCTGGGTCCTTGCACATCAACAGAGAGAGAGCAGTATGTGAGTTAACTTTTCTCCTATAGTAGTTCAAGCATTTTGGAGCAACCTGTAACAGCAGCAGTCTTGCATAATGGTGATGCAGGCCTTGCTACCCGCGGAAAAGTGGATGAAACACACACAACATAACAACACAACCTGTGTTGCAACAACTCACACAAACAAGATACACATTAAATTAAGTACAGTAGGGGGCACCACTACAGTAGGGGGCACCTGGGTGGCTCAGCTGGTTAAGTGTCTGCCTTCCACTCAGGTCATGATCCCAGGGTACTGGGATTGAGCCCCACGTTGGGCTCCCTGCTCAGCGGGGAGCCTGCTTCTCCCTCTTTCTGTCCCTACCCCCATTCATGCACTCTCTCTCTCTCAAATAAATAAATCTTTTTAAATTTTTTTTAAAAATTAAGTACAATAGAATGGTTGCTTCTAGGCAGAGGGAGGAGAATGGGAGGAGGTATAAATAAAAGGAGATGATACATAGATAGATAGATAGATAGATAGATAGATAGATAGATAGATAGACAGACAGACAAAAAGAGGGGCCCTGCAGGGATTGATGAGGAGAGGGTACTAGGAAACAAACAAGTGAGATTCACAAGGATCATTAAGTAAAAATGAAATTCACAAGGAATATTAAGTAAAATAATCCATATGAAATGCTTAGCAAAATACCTGGTCCACAGTATTCAGTTGATGTTAGTTAGCTGCTGTTGTCGTAGTCATCCTCATTATCACCACCATCATTTCTTTACATGGCCAATGCCATTCCTGTAGTAAAAGAGAGAGCTGGAGACTGTTTCCCACAATGGAAAGAGAATGCTTTCTCTTACACTAATTCTACCTCCAACATTTCCTTTTGTGTAATCCTAGGCAAGTTACTTATTTCAGTGCCAGCTTCCCCATGCAAGCCTCTCATACATCTTCAGCATTAAATCTAACTCTTGGCACATCACTCCTCTAGCGGCTCCTTTGGAACTCCCACTCTTAGGCCATATTAGTTATTGTGGAAAAGCGAAGACATCAGCCTGACCCTCAGAGAAGTCACCTCAGTCCTAGTGAAATTACCAGACCCCTTAGACATACCATGCCCTATAACACAAGCCCCATCGGTGCAGCCTACAATGTGTAGCCCAAATAAGGGGTCATTGAAAACTATCAGTGTTAAATGGAATCAGAGAGGCCCAACCAAGATGGGATAATCCAGGTCACCCACCGTTGTCCCAAGGATTCTTTTTTTTTTTTTTTTTTTTTTTTTAAGGGGGNGGGCTCCATGCCCAACATGGAACCCAACGCAGGGCTTGAACTCACAACTGTGAGATGAACAGCTGAGCTGAGATCAAGAGTCAGTCGCCCAACCGACTGAGCCACCCACATGCCCCTATTATCTCAAGGATTCTACTTGTCTGGTTCCGACTTTGTATTTTCTATTTTGTGTCAGAGTTACCCAGGACTCGCTTTGTGTTAGGAGTTTAGTCTCTCATTTAGCCTTTATAAAAACCCCGTGAGGGAAACACTGCTCTTGTTACCATTTTATGGATGAGGAAAATAAGGCATAGGGTTATTGAGGAATTTACCCCAGGTTACACAACTAGTTAAGTGGCTAAGCCAGAAGCTGACCCTAAGCAGCTGGCAGCAGAACCCTGCTACTGTCCAGCCTCTTAGTAATTCCTAGGGAGTTTGGCAGTTCTTGTCAAAATGGAAACTGGACATAATCTTTAATCCAGCAATTTCACCTGAATGAATTTATCTGACAGATCTGTTTGACTTGTTGCTTGAATGCCTATATGGCAAAAGGGGAAAAAAAGGAAACATCTATTTACAGGGGACTGGTTAAGTAATTTATGCTACATAACTGTAATGGGGTGATGCAGACTCATGAAAAAGAGGGGTGCCTGGGTGACTCAGCAGGCTAAGTGTCTGCCTCTTGATCTCAGCTCAGGTCTTGATGTCAGGGTCATGAGTTCAAGCCCTGTGTTGGAGCCTACTTAAAAGAAAAGAAAAAGGATAATGCAGGTTTATATGCATTAATATGAAACTATCCCCAAGATATCATCTTAGGTGAAAAAAATCGTTTGCATAATTACGTATATTTAAAAAAAGATTATAAAACAGTATATATTGCATGCTATCATTAATACTCTTTAAAAAGAGATGGATACACACACACTATACACAATTGCAGCTTTATCTACAACCAATATCTCTAGAGGCATAGATAAGAAATCGGAACTAGTGCATATCTCTGATGAACAGAACAAGAGGACTGGAGAGCTCCTGGGGAAGGCAAAATACTTCTCACCCTTTTGTACAATTACATATTTTAAATCATAAATGTTTATTGCCTTTTCACTGATTATTTTGAAAGAGAGGGAGCAAGGATAGAAGAAAGACTCTGAGATATGGAGGTTTCAGACCCTTCTCTGAGGTTCCAGATCATTACTGGGTTTCTGGGGAAACATGGTCCAGCATCGTGGGCTAGCATTGTTCGAGTGCTTGCTTTGTGGCCACTTCTGTGTTAAGGCCTTGTGTGCCTTATCACAATTAAACCTGGCAACTATACAGGTCATTTTATTTTACTTACATCCTACAGATTACTCTCAAGCAGAACTGAGTCTGCAGAATAACCTGAACAGATCCTCCAGAAGTAAGAAAAATCTAGAGCAGGCCTCCTCACCACTATCCCATCCCTATTCCACTCAGTTGTTAAGGGTACCGAGGGTCTCGTAGACCAGTGGTTCTCAAAATGTGGGCTCCAGACCAGCAGCAGCATTATCTGGGAACTTGTTAGAAATGCGGATTCTCAGGCCCCATCCCAGACCTATTGAATCACAAATTCCAGAGAGAGGACCCAGCAATTTCTGAGCCCTCCAGGTGATTCTGATACAGGTTAAAATTTGAGGACCACAGTCTTAGGCCTAGGGCTTCACCTGGGAAATGTTTAAAAACAGCAATATCTAAGTCTTTCCCCACCAGAGACTCTGACATAATTGAATCACGATGTGGCCTGGACATGGGATTTTTCAGGGCTCCCACGTGATGGGAAACTACTGTGACCTCGATCTTTTGACGTAGCTACTGGCATCTGGGAATGGCTAATGGCACACTTATGGCATAAAATCAAGCTCCAGGGATTAGCAAATGTGTAAGAGCATCACAACTTCCCAATTTTAACTCCTATTCCCCTCTCCAAACCCAGCACCTAATCCTGCAGGCAGAGCCATAGGTGGGCAGGGCCCTTTGGCTAAGCAGATATGAGCTTATTAGTTTGAGCCCTTTAGTAATATTACTTATTTTAAGCCTGTAAATTCAGTCTTTAGTGAATGTTGACAGGAGTAGGAGAGAAAAATATCAAATTGCCCACAAAATAATTGAATAAAGGAAATAATATCTATATATGGCATAGTAAAAGCCTAATATTAGCAGCCTACTATTTCTTGGACTTAAATATTTTATCCTGAAGGTCACATCATATCACATAGTACCTCTCCAGCATAATAGGGGTTCAATTGGCATTTGTCTAATAAATGAATCCACTAATTAATAAATTTATGAATGGTTACAGGTGCAGGAGAGGCTGATTCTGTCTTTGGCATCTGCTGCCCAACTTACTTCCAATGCTGTTCTGGGAGTGAAGCATGGGGGGCAAAAGTCCATTGACAATAAATGTGCTAGGATCAGGTGAGAGAGCTGAATGTCACCTAAGGAAGACTGTAAACCCAGATGGGGAAGGAAAGGGACAAAGCAAGTCTGGAGGTCATAAAACCTGGCAACCAAATACTTCCAAGTCTCCTCCCCCTGATATAGTGGGGATGGCACATCCCCACCTGTGATATTGTGCTTTGAAGAAATATGTATTTGGTCGTTCAGATGCCTAAAATATGTTTCTCATATATATCCGGTCTTTGTCCACAATTCCTGACTCACAGCTCCCAGAGGTGTCTCTTGTTATGTTGATGAGGTGACTTTTGGATCTTACCTAAGGTTGGGGGCTGATTGGCAGGAGAACAGACCATGTGATTGGAAGGTTGGAACTTTCAGTTCCACAGGCCCAACCCCACCCCTGACCTCTGAGCAGGGGAGAAAGCCAGGAGGTTGATTGAATCACCAGTGGCCAATGATTTAATCAATCATGCCTATGTAATGAAGCCTCTGTAAAAACTCAGAAAGAACTGCGTCAGTGAGCTACCAGGTTAGTGAACACATAGGGGTATTGGGAGAGCGGCACGTACTTGGAGAGGTCATGGAAGCTCCCGCTCCTTCCCCCTATGCATCTCTTCCAACTGGATTTCATCTGTATTCCCTATCATATCCTATTATTATAAACTGTTTCCCTCAGTTCCGTGAGCCACTCTAGCAAATTAATTGAGCCCAAGGAGGGGGTCACTGGAAACCCCAGTCTGTAGCTGGTTGGTCAGAAGCACAGGAGACAACCTGGGTTTGTGACTAGAATCTGAAGTGGGGAGGCAATCTCATGGGCCTGAGCCTTTAACCTGTGGGATCTGACACTATCTCCAGGTAGACAAGTTAAGAATTGAATTAAATTGTCAGACACCCATCTGGTGTCAGAGAATTGGTTGGTGCGGGAAACACCCCCACACATTTGGTGACCAGAAGTGTCAGAAGTGTTCTCTGAGAGTAAAGGACATATACAGGAAAGAAAGAGATAGTAGGGAAAAACTGGACTTTTTTTTTCCAACTCGGGCAAGAAAAAACTTGAGTTTTTCCTTTATACCACCCCTCAGAGTTCTCTGTGACCATGTGTCTTGCTGGGGTCACTGAAAAACGTTGTGCTTTGCTTTAAGAGCCAGTATATGATCTGTCCTACTTCTCTGTAGGGTGACCAGCCTTTGGTTTGCCTGGGATTGAGGAATTTCCTGAGCTGTGGGGGTTTTAATACTAAAATTGGGACAGTTCCAGGCATTGTTTCAGGTAGAGAACATTCCATCAGCTTGGGTCTGGGGGTGAGGGCAATTTGAAGCAGAGCCCCATCAGACCAGAGACTCAGAAAATTGAGATAACTCACCTGTGGACACATTGCTAGCAAGATCAGGGATGGATTTCAGACCACATCTGACTGACTAAAGAGTCCACAGTCGTGGCCACTCCACCCAGTCTCTTATTGAAGGTATCTTTTTTAATTTTATTTTGCCTTGAAGACTCTTGTCCACAAAGGTAGGTGAAAATTCCAGCTTTCCTAAATTCATTAAATGACATTCATTCCACAAACATTTATTGTGCCCTACTGTATTCAAGGCTCTCTGTCTCAGTGTCATGGGCTACACAGAGATGAAGAAATGCCATGATTTCTTTCCTCAAGAGACATACAACATAGAGGGAAGGTAGACCATACCAATTATATCACAAAAAAGAAGCTGATAGATGTTATTAAAACATTTTATATACTTTTCTGTACTTGGCAAATTGATCACACTAAGCATGTATTAGTTTTATGATTCTAAAAGCATTTATTTTAGAAAGCAACAATTAAAACATTTAAAGTATCTTTATTTCTCAGATCACCGATTCTCAGTATAACAATAGTAATAGTGACATCTGGCTGGCCCAGTCAGTATTGCATATGACTTTTGATCTCAAGGTCATAAGTTCAAGCCCCACGTTCGGTGTAGAGATTACTTTAAAAATAATAATATTACCTAGAAAAAGAAAAAAATGTATTAATGCTTTCTTTTTTCTGAAGGTCAGTACCATTCATTCAAAGATGATAGTACAGTTGTACTTTTGACCTTCGGGACAAGGGCTTTGAAATTTCATTCATTTGTGCTCACAGATTTCTCACTGTATTCGTGGTTCCTCGAGTCTGCATGCCCACTGGGCAGGATTCTCTGGCAAGGATCAAAGCCAGCTAACTGGTCCAAAAGAGGATAGTCTTTGTTAAGGAATGAAGTGACCAGGCCTTCCTAGAGATCCTTCCCAATGGTGCAAGGGCATTAAGAATAAAGACTTACCCAGAGAGAGGGTGGTGACCAGGCATGACCAGGCATGCAGCAGCGAAAATTTGAAGCCTGGGGCCTTGAAGATAACTGAACTCTCTTGGTAGCCCTGGACAAAGAGAGTATAGTTTTTGGGAAAAGCATTACTTTCCTTCTGTCTGCAGTTGGACAGCCTCCAGGGCTGCATTGAGGTTGTGGTCTCTGAGTCAGTCAGCAGTACCCATTGCTCTGGTGGCTTGAGCAGAAGTTAAGCTGCAAATGTATGTATGTTGGAACTGTTTGGGGAATGGAGGTAGTAATAAGCAAACATGCAAAACCTACTGCTTTGAGATGGTTAGTAATAGCTGTGCTCCCTACAGAATGAGTTTCCTCATTGCCTAGATCCAAGAGCATCTCCTGGGTCCTCCCTGTTAGAATGCTGAGTGTCCATGGAGAGTTTGAGATGAGGAGGGAGGAGGCCATCTTCCAGCCAAGCCCGTGCAGTGATCGGGCAAGGCACTTCAACTGCAGCAGGGGCGGTGAGGTAGTGCAGAGGGCCTAGGGTCTGTCAGAGCCAGGATTACAGGTGATCATGCTTCCACTGAGCAAGCCAGACACAGACTTGAATGTCATCATAACCTGTGCTTGTGACATCTTTGCTCAAGAATAGCACAGACTGAATTTATATGTTCTTCATAAAATGGAAGGAAAGATATTGACTGAGACTCTCCTTCATGTCTTGAGACTTCTCATTTTATAGATAGGTAGGTAGATAGATGATAGATAATATGAAATATGTATATATATTATAATAATATGTTATCTTATTATAGTACCATACCAGTCAGGATAGTCTAGATAGGCTACATGAATACATAACCCAAAAATACTATTGACTTGACATAATAAAAGTTTACATCTTACATCACAACCCAATGTAGGAAGGGGACACTCTTGGGTACCTCTTCCAAGTGGTGACTTGGCAATTTGTCTTAAAATGCCATCAGCTTCAACATACGGTCTCAGCAGTTGCCACAGAGGGAGAAGGGAATATATATATATAAGACCAGACAGGGGGATATGAGACTAGGTCTACAAGTACGGTTTGTTACTTCTGCCACATCCCAGTGGCAGAACCCAATCACATGGCCCCATCCTAACCACAGGGGAGGCTGGGAAATGTTGGGAAATGTTATCTTTTGTGTGCCAGGAAGAGAAAAGGAAATTGACAAGTCTTTTCCACAAGTTTCTATAAGTTGGAGTTATTTCATAAGATTTTTCTTCTAATTAGGATTTGTATTTGATACTGTTTAGGCTGGATCCTTGCCTTGTGCTATATTTAATGACATCCACATGCAGTATCCCATTCTCACAACAGTGCTATGGGTTGTCAGGATGGGTGTTATTATACATATTTCATAGATTGAGGACCCTGAGGCCCAGAGTAGTTACATGACTTGTCCAAAATCACGTACTACTAAATGACAGAGCTCTCTTTCAGGTTAGTGTCTCTCCACTATTCCCCATTGTCTTCCACAGATGCTCAAACTAGATAAGGCACTGATCTCAGTATACAAACACAAGAATGCCGAAGTGTATATTACTCCACTATAATCAACCTACTTTATCTTTTCAGCTCTGGCTCTATGTTGAAAGGTGTCAGCAATGACTTCCATCATTTGGGTATTTCTCTACCTTTGAGGGTATATCTAAGCTTAGGGTGTGGTGCAGCAGGAGTGCACAGGTTAGGGGCGCCTGGGTGGCGCAGTCGTTAAGTGTCTGCCTTTGGCTCAGGGCGTGATCCCGGCATTCTGGGATCGAGCCCCACATCAGGCTTCTCCGCTAGGAGCCTGCTTCTTCCTCTCCCACTCCCCCTGCTTGTGTTCCCTCTCTCTCTGGCTGTCTTTCTCTGTTAAATAAACAAAATCTTAAAAAAAAAAAAAAAAGGAGTGCACAGGTTAGTGCAAGGTATTGGAGATCCATTTGTTCTTCAAGTTAGGTGTTTGAGGAGGCACCAACCAAGATGTCTACAGTTCCTTCTAGTCTTCCCACTGATGCTGATATATCTGTGCCTACTGCCTGTTCACATGGCCTATTCATGTACAGCAGCTTTTGGGGCCACTCCAGGGTCTAGGAAGTTCTGTAGGTCCACACCACACAGCCATTCTTCTCCACAGGCTTGTTGCCTTCCTGAGGGAGAAGGGCAGGGTACGGAGGAAGGACCCATTCATAACTTTGCTCTCTCACTTTTCATCCATCTCTCCTCCTACCCCAGTGAAGGGAAGTGTTTCTACTGTTCCAAGAAAGCCCCACTGTTGTCAAACCTTTTCCTTCTAAATCCTTTGGCTATATTCCAAATCCTCTCCTGTCCTCTGAGGGCTTTTATAACACAAAACATAACTCACAGAAGTTTTGTTCTTGTTTTGCTTTTTACCCTATCACATCATTCCTCCACCTTAAGGTAGTGAGACAAGGGCCTGCTGTCTAAGGCATGGAAGTGGGGATAGGGGAATACCAAGGAAAAAAAAAATTATTGATCACATGTGTATCACATTTAATTTCATCAGGTCCTTGTGAGGCGAAGTCTCTGTGTCATTTTCCTAAAACTAACGGTGTGGCAGGGCGTCAGGGTGGCTCAGTTGGTTAAGCGTCTGCCTTTGGCTCAGGTCGTGATCCCAGGGTCCTGGGATGGAGCCCTGCGTCTGACTCCCTGCTCACAGGAACCCTGCTTCTCCCTCTCCTCCCTGCTCATGCTCTCTCTCAAATAAATGAAAAAAATAAAAATAAATAAAAATAACAATGAGGCGAAGAAGCATTGATTAATGGGAGTTCTTCTGTCAGGGGAACTAGCAGATTAAGCCCCTTCCTGCCTGATTGGTCTTTAAATGTACTGTTTTCCCTCCCCCACCTCAACCCAGATGGCTCCACCCCTGATGGCTTGATCCTACACTCTTGGTGATCAGGTTTTCACTTGAGAATTGGGAACTTAGGGGCACCAGGGTGGCTCAGCCAGTTAAGCAGCCAACTCTAGATTTTGGCTCAGGTCATGATCTCAGGATTGTGAGATCGAGCCCTGGGTCAGTCTGGCCCCATACTCAGTGGGCAGTCTGCTTAAAGATTCTCTCCCTCTGCCCATTCCCCCACGCATGCATGTGCACTTTCTCTCACTCTCAGATAAGTAAATCTCTAAAAAAAAGAAAAGAGGGACGTGTGGGTGGCTCAATCAGTTAGGCATCTGCCTTTGACTCAGGTCATGATCCCAGGGTCCTGGGATCAAGTCCTGCATCAGGCTCGTTGCTCAGTGGGGAGCCTGCTTCTCCCTCTGCCTGCCACTCCCCCTGCTTGTGCTCTCTCTCTGTGTCAAATAAATAAGTAAAATCTTTAAAGAAAAAGGAAAAGAATTGGGAACCCGGTCTTAGAGGAAGACTCACAGCTTCGAAAGCCTATCCGTGGATGATTTACTAGTGTTCTAAATACGGAAAAGGTGATTTGTTTCTCTGAATGTTTTAGTGTTTATCACTTCCCCTGCCTCGTTATGAGCACACACTCTAGAGTAAATCTGTTCCCCAGGGGGACAGGTCATTGTACGGTAAGCACACCCACAGTGCTGAGAGGAAAAGGAAGGCTTACAGCAGCATAAGTGGAAAGATTACCTACCGCTAGTGAGAGCTGACAAACTCAGACCAAATGACAGGTGAAGAGATGCTGCCTTAAAGCAAAACATCATTTAAAAAATTCTGTTTTGCACCAAATCCTATTCGCAAAGTGGATTTTAAAATAATTTCAAAGTACACGAGGCTTTCAAAAGATGTTTGTTTTAAAGAATACAGTTGGCTTGTGGTCAAAAAATGAAGTTTGGTAATGCACAGTAACAACTCTAGTATAATTACCGGCCACAAAATACCAGATGTTCAACCAAGCCTTTTCTACCCATTTAACAGAGCCAAGCCAAGCAAAAATGCCCTGCCTAGCCATACCCATAAGTTCAAAACTCAACCTTTGTCATCAGGAAGGAATTAATTCAAAGAGCAAAGCCATTAATAGGCACAACCAGGTATTTTATTGTAAACACTTTATTGTTAATACATGTGGAGAGCCGAACTTTCTCACATTTGAAAGAGGCCTGCTTGAGAGGGAATTTAAACAAGTTGGGCTCAAGGTTGTTGTTTTTTTTATTTTTTAGATTTCTGATAACATATCTATGGGATGTGCACAGTAGGGAGGTGCTGGCCTTGGTGTCCAAAGGCTCCCCCAACTATCATTTGACCTAAGAATTATTGTGTTCCCAGTTCTGTGAACAGATCACTTTAATGTCAAGGGAATGAAAGTGCAGAGAACAGACAAAACACAGAAATGTTATAGGGAAGAAACATATTAAGAGACCTAACAATGCACTTCCTCATTATATGTAAGGAAACTATTTCCTAGATTCCTTGAACTATAAAAAGCCAAGTGAATTTGCGTAAGTTAATAAATGTTATTTAATTATATAATGACAGTACTGCAGCAAAATGTTTTGTTTCCTCTCCTTTTATTGCTTCCTGTTAGTTATTGAGAGAAGAAATCCAATGTAACTTTTTTATACTCCACTAATGATGAGGCTATCTCATTTGTTTTGTTCGTGCTTCCCAGTACATGTGTATGTGTATATATAATCAAATTGAATAAGATGGCCACATTGTGTGGTTGCTACAAACACAGATGTAAGGCTAAAGATGGGGCCCAATTTTGCTAGAGCAAGACCCCATTATAAAAGCCCTTTGCTGTGCTTTAGAATTGGTTGTTCCGTCCTGAGAGAAAAAGCGGAAACTTCAATTCTCAGAACAACTGAAAAATCTCAGGTATAAACCTTATTCTCCTTTCCTAACCCTGGGATGAGACTGAAGCTCTACATTCGGCTAAGGCGGCCCATCCCCCTTGGTTTGTCAGGGCTGCGCATCCCGAAACAGTCTGGGGCTCCCTACGCTCAGCTGATGGCGTACCTGGGCCCTCAGTGCTTCTTTGCCAGTGGTGCCCCAGGAGACAGCAGTATAGTGACACCACTGGACGGGAAGTGTGACTGTTCGGAGCACGTTCTCACCGCTTCCGGTCTGCATGCATTCTAGCTGGGTGCCTATCCACCTTTCATGCACGAGGAGACTGAGGAAGAGAACAAGTTATTAGACTTAGCCATGTGGATTCCCGTTTTTGCAAGTGAAAAGGTCTAATATTGGCAAGTTCATATGACTCAACCTAACACTTGCCCAATTTTACACAGTTAGTAGGGGTGATGCCAGAGTTCGAATTCTCAAGTACCCCAAGATAATAGCTGAATATCTGTATTTCATGTTTTTAATTTTATTTTTTTTAAGATTTTATTTATTTATTTGACAGAGAGCTAGAGAGAGCCAGAGAGCACTATTGGGAGGAATGGCAGAGGGAGAGGGAGAAGCAGGCTCCCCGCTGAGGAGGGAGCCTGATGTGGGGCTCGATCCCAGGCCCCTGGGATCATGACCTGAGCCGAAGGCAGATGCTTCACCGACTGAGCCACCCAGATGCCCCGGTATTTCAGATGACAGACCAGGGCTCAGGGCAAATGCATTTAAAAATAAATAAATAGTGCGATCAGTAGACTACTTCCTTTCTTCTGCAGTCTCTGGTTTCAAGTACTGACTTTATTCACATCGTCCTGTGAAAGTTGGCTCAGGTCAGACAAGAATGCCCTGCCCGTGGCTGCCGGTCCTGCTGTGCAGCTGCAACCAGCCCATCAGATCAGCTCTGTCAGGCTTCCTGCCTCGAAACGCCTGTCTAAAAACATCTCCCTTCCAGGATGACACAGAGCCACACACCCCATCTCCCCAGCTGAACTCCCACCGTTAGAGCCACTTGGCTTCAGCCACACGCCTTCCTCCCAGAGCCATTGTTAAAACCCCTCTGTGAACCCCAGCATCCTTTCCTGTTAACACACTGATGATTAGTTTATCATCAGATTACAGGAGCTCAGGACTTGGACCCAGTGAATTTTGTTTGAGAGCTGATGGGTAAGGTTGGGAGTATGAGAGTGAATCATGAGGTGTTAGATGTGGCAGTAACTTTAGAAGCTGTATTGGCCGATGCCAGCATTCTACAGGTGAGGAAACATATTCAGGTGCCAAAGCTGTGACATCTCGATTTTTAGGGTGGCTAATCACCCCAGTTTGCCGGGGACTGAGGAGTTTCCTGGCAGGTGTGACTTTCAGTGCTTGGCCTGGGAAAGTCTAAGATAAACCAGGACTAGCTGGCCACTTTGGTTCTTTGGAGCTTCAAACTCTCCTGCCTCTCTGGACTGGAGCCTTGAGCAGGCCTTGCAGCGACAGCTTCAGAGAGGCTCGGTACAGCGCAAAAACTCCAGATGGGAAGATGACCGCAAACACAAGCTTACATGGCACAGTTTAACCAAGGCTAGTCCCCGAGTGGTCAGGTCAGTCTCTAGGCATGAACACGGATGCCACAAGGGAGGAGCAGCCTTATGACTGAACCCCGAGCCTCTGGGGCCACAGCATTTGGGAATGCTGGTTGGATCAAGTCAGTCTGAAAATGAGGCTGAGGTCTGGTTTATTCACTTCATAGAAGAGCTGCAGCCATGCCGTTCATGGGGCCTGCAAGGGGAGGGCTGCTGCTGTTTGTCTGCTCTGGGCAGCTGCAGGGAGGAAGAAATGGAGAAGTGCTCAGGCAGGGAGAAGTGTCAGCAGGGTGCCCCATGCTACCATTGCTTCCTTTTTCAGAAGTTTTGTCATTCAGAGGTTTTGAATCCTGCAATAAGTAGTCATTCTTGGCTAACCTTGGACTTTTTCCCTCATATGTCATGCACCTAATTTTTAAATATTTCTTGGTTTTACTTCTCCTCCTGGTCTATTTTGTCCCCAGCCCTCAGTTGCTTGGCAGTTGTCTTCCCCACCAGGCCTCCTGCTTTCTGTTCTGCCGGGACCCAGCCTCTAGTTCATGCCCTAAATATGGGGGTGAGTATGTGTTGAATAGAGAAGGGATGGAAAGGGGGAAACAAGGGAGAAACAGTGCAAAGATCCTAGTCAGGCAAAACTGTGAGACAATACAAGTCCTCTTTAATATTCTCTTCTCCACGTGCATTCCTTGAAGCTACACCCCCATGCGCCCACTCGCACATGCCTGCTGGAATCTAAATTTGTCCTGATCCTCCCTTGTTCTCAACCACTCATGAAATGTCCTTCTTAGTGCCCAAATAACAAATATATTGATGGGGTAAACGAATTACTTTTACTGGGAATTGAAGTCAGAGGTAAAGACCTCAAAAGTAAATCTTAACTGTGACCTGTACAGTTAATATTCCTTCTAGGTCGTCTTAACACTTCAGTGAACCTAATTCCAGTGGAGGGATTTGAAATTGGGGGAGGAGGCGGGCAGCATAGTGGAGGATTATTTTGGGAAGAGTTCTGTGGTAAGTGTTGCCAGATTTAGCAAAGAAAAATTCAGAATGTCCGGTTAAATTTGAATTCCACATAAACAATAGATAATTTTTTAGTATAAGGGTGTCCCTTGCAATATTTGTGATATACTAAAAATCATTCGTTGTGTATCTGAAATTCAAATTCAGCTCAGTGTCCTGTATTTTATCTGGCAACCCTGTGACCCATGAGGTCTCCCAAAAATATAGCCTGTGCAGTAGAAGGCCAGGATTGCTGCGGAGTTTGGAACACTTTGCAGATGTCTGGCGGAAGGGAACCAGTCCATCTCAGAGTGCAACACGTGGTACAGTCAGGTGACTCTCTGCCCTCAAAGCCAAGCCTGCTGATGCATGGGGGCATCTGAAGTAGGCCTGAACCGAAAACCCCTGGAGACTGGCCAAGGTGCCAGTGAAAAGGGAGTGTTCTACTGGATCCTTCCCAGAAGATACAGTGTCTGGTTCCGGTGCTGACAACTAACCCATCTGATATCCGTCGCACTAAAACATTATTTTTAGATCTGAGGAAGGAGTGGCAGGGTTTTAAAAATAAGGTACTAGATGTAGGGAGAACTGCAATCAAGAAGCTCCATCCTGACCGGGAATGCAGGCCATGGGCCTGCCAGCAAGAGACCTAGAAAAGGTCAGTACTGGCAGTTTTCCACATAAAAATGCCTAAGACTGAGACCCCACACTTTCCTTATAAACAAAGGTGATGCTACTAGCTTCAAGAAAACTGCTTTTACCACCTATAATAATCTTTTTTTTTTTTTCAACTAATGAAGAGAGAGGCTGTTTCGTTTTCTGGTTTTGACTTCTGCACTGGATCTACCTTCAGTCCTTCTTCTCTACCCTGCTGTGTGTTCTGGGAAGCTGACCCTTAGGGATCCCTTCTCCACTGTCTTCTGGTTAGAATGAGGCAAAAGGAGACATCAGCAAGAGATTGGAAGTTGTGAGGACAGATAAGGCAGAAGAATAGCTTTAGGGGCGCTTTGGTGGCTCAGTTAGGCGTTAGGCGAGTGCGGGGAGGGGCAGAGGGAGAGGATTCTCATGCATACTCTCGTTCTCTCAAATAAATCTTTTTAAGAAATTTTAGCACAGCCTCAATAAAAATATCAGTTTTTATTCTTTATGAACTTGACAAAATAATCCTCAAATTTATATTGGGGACAGGAGGAGAATAGCCAGGGAAGTTCTGAAAAGAGAAGAAATATGTACTTCTGTGTGTGGCAGAAGGTGAAATGGTTGGCCCTACTAGATATCAAAACACATTATAAAGCCTCAGTAAGTTAAACAATATAGAATTAGTCCATAAATGAGCATACAGATGAATGGAACAGATGAGAATGTTCTGATATAGACCCAAAGAGATGCTGGAATTAGTATGCAATTAAGGTGACATTGCTAATCACCAGGGAAAAGAGACTATTCAGTAAATAGCATTGGTGAAACTGAATAACCATCTGGAATAAAACTGGGCCCATTTTATACGCTATCCAGTAAAATACATTACAAGGATATCAGATAAGTATTTAAATGTTAAAAATTATAACTAAAATCACTAGAAGAGGGGTGCCTGGGTGGCTCAGTTGGTTAAGCGTCCAACTCTTGATTTCGGCTCAGGTCATGATCTCAGGGTTGTGAGATCAAGCCTTGGGTAGGCCTGGGTAGGGCTCCGTACTAGACGTGGAGCCTGCTTAAGATTCTCTCTCTCTCTCTCTCTCTCTCTCTCCTCCTTCCCCCACTGTTGTCTCTCTCAAATAAACAAATAAATAAAATAAAATCACTAGAAGAGGGGCACCTGGCTGGCTCAATTGGAAGAGCATGTGACTCTTGATCACAGGGTTGTGAGTTTGAGCCCCATGTTGGGTGTAGGGGTTGCTAAAAATAAACTTAAAAAAAGAATTTATGGTATTAAAAAAATAATAAAATCAGTAGAATAAAACTATGGGAGAATTTCTTTATAACCTTGGAAGGTCTTGGTAAATATGACTGAAAATCCAGAAGCCATTTAAAAATCGATAAAATTAATTACATTAAAATAGTTTCTTTTGGGAATAAGAAAAATCACCGTAATTAAAATTAAAAGACAAATGACAAACAGGGAAAAAGTATTTTCAACTCATATAACAAAGCACTAATATCCCTTATATATAAAGCACTACTAGAAATAAGTAAGACAAAAAGCTGACAACCCAAGAGAAAAATAGGCAATGGAAATGAATAAATAACCAAAGGGTTCTGGTACCAATTCCAACAAACAATTCTCAGACACCAGCTGGGTGTCCTACAATTTAACTCCGTTCTGACACTATTTACCCAGAGATAACCTCAGATCCCATAGGTTAAGGATTCAGTCATACAAGACTGCCAGCCCTCCACTTCAGATGCCAAAACAAGTCCAGGTTGTCACCTGTGCTTCTAAAGATGGGTTATAGATCAGAGGTTCCAACAACCCCCTTCTGGGGTTTGATTAATTTTCTAGACCAGCCCACAGAACTCAAAGAAACATTTTACTTCCTAGATTACCAGTCTATTAGAAAAGGATGTAACTCAGGTGTAGCCAGATGCAAGAGATGCATGGGGCAAGTATGAAGACAGTCAGAGTTTCCATCCTCTCTGAGAGCTCCACTCTCCCAGAATCTCCACGTGTTCGGGGCACCTGGGTGGCTTAGTTGTTAAGCGTCTCCCTTCGGCTCAGGGCGTGATCCCGGTGTTCTGGGATCGAGCCCCGCATTGGGCTCCTCCGCTGGAAGCCTGCTTCTTCCTCTCCCACTCCCCCTGCTTGTGTTCCCTTTCTCCCTGGCTGTCTCTATCTTTGTCAAATGAATAAATAAAATCTTTAAAAAAAAAAAAAAGAATCTCCACGTGTTCACAAACCTGGAAGCTCTCTGAGCCTTGAAAGTTTTTCTATGAAGACTTTATTACATGGGCATGATTGATTAGATCATTGGCCATTGGTGATTGAATGCAAAGTCCAGTTCCTCTCCCATCCCAGGAGGTCAGAGGGGTGTGACTGAAAGTCCCAAGCCTCTAATCAAAGGTTGGCTCCCCTGGCAACTAGCCCCCATCCTTAGTTACCTTCCCCAAGTCACCTCATTAACATAACAAAAGATATCTTTATTGTGACTCATCACCTAGGAAATTCTAAGAGTTTTAGGAGCTCTGCCAGAAACTTATGGAGACCAAATACGTATTTCTTATTATAAATCACAGAGTCACAACTCACAGAAAAGTTCATATATATATGAAGAGATATTCAACTTCACTCATAAGAGACATGCAAATTAAAGCTATGTTGATATATCATTTTTTATATATCAGATTTTCAGAACACTTAAAAGTTTCATTATCTTTATGGGATTGTAAATTGATACAACTCCATGGAGGGAAATTTGGCAAAATCCATCAATCTTACAAATACACATCTCCTTTAACACAACAATTCCTTATAATCAAATATATCCTATGAATATGTTTAACACATAAAATGACCTAGGTACAAGGTTAGTCATTGTAGCATTACTTGTAATAGCAAAATTGGAAACAACCCAGTGTCCATCAATATGAAACTGGTTAAGTTGGGGCACCTGGGTAGCACAGTCGTTAAGCGCCTGCCTTCTGCTCAGGGCGTGATCCCGGCGTTCCGGGATCGAGTCCCACATCAGGCTCCTCCGCTGGGAGCCTGCTTCTTCCTCTCCCACTCCCCTGCTGTGTTCCCTCTCTCGCTGGCTGTCTCTCTGTCACATAAATAAATAAAATCTTTAAAAATAAATAAATAAAAATATGAAACTGGTTAAGTAAATCATAATGCTTCTATATATTGGAATATTATGCAGCCATAAAAAGGTAGAAATTCACAAAAATATGCTGTACTGATATGTAACAATCTCCAAAACGCAATATAAACTATCTACAACCTTTTGTGTGAAAAAAAATAAAATCTATATGCATATAAGTATGTATAAATTACTCTGAAATGATAACCCAAGAAACCAGTAACAGTGGATTGGGAAGAAATCTAGTGAATGGGAGATAGGGAAGGGAGAGAAAATTTCACCTTTTATATTTTTTAAATATTTGAGTCATGGGTATATATTACTTATTCAAATATTAAAAATTGTAAAGGTGCTTCTGAAAAAAATCAAATGATACAGAAATGCCTAAGGTAGAAATTAAATATTCCCCTACCCCTAAACCTACCACTCAGAGGAAACCAATGCCAACAGACAGCTATTAATCTTCAGAGATTTAGTCACTGAGAAGGAGATAGGATACTTTTTTAAAAATCATGTATTAGGCAAGGGAAACACTATTTCTGAGTCTCTGAAATGTTGTTGTGGTGCTGCCAAAGACCCTTAGACCAAAGATGAGCAGTGGAAATAAATATTGACCTCCTTCTGCAGGCTCACCATGAGCTGCTGGGCTTACATAGCACATTCAATCCTATGTGAGTTTGGGTATATGTAAAATTAGAACTGGAATAATTCTGAATTAGGTAGCAATGTAAACGCGAATGGTAGAGGCCATAAGCTCTAATGGGCTAAGTATTATGTGGATGTGAAATGAAGACATTAACATTTCAGCAAATGAAAATGTTTAGTCTGAAAAGTCTTGGCAACGAAAGCACAGAATTCAGCCAGCAAAGGCTTCTAAATTACAAGCATAAAAGAGTTGCAAAGAACACTAAAAATTATTCCTAATTTTCCACTGTTGTTATTAAAAATTATTAAAAATATTTTCTAACTGGAATCTGACATTCCACCAGTGCAATGAAGCAAACATCACATTACGAAGACCCCCTCAAGATCATGTTCCTTTGACTCAGAAAATCCCTTGATGAGTAGTAAATGAATTTTTATAAGTAGCTATGAAAAAAACATATAGAGCCTCCCTGTCTCAAAATAAATATCAGGGTCTCTAGCCAAACCAGCAGTTGATATTTTTAATACATGTGCCTTATTACAACACAACAAAACAGTGTTTATACAATACACTCTCTTTCCTCTATTCTTATAAAAGTAGTGTGTTGATGTTGGAAGAAACTTTAGAAATCAACAAGTCTACTCATGTGAACATTCATTCATTTAACAAATGCTTCTCTAGTGCACCCATGTATCAGACAAAATAAAAAGCCATAGGATAAGAAGATGAGTAACAGTTTCTGGCCCTCGAGAAACTTCCCTAAACTAACTCCTTTATTTTTATTTTGAAGTATCTCTAGGTCTCTCGAGTTCAGACCAGTATTTCTTTTGATTATGCCAAACATCAAGCATTTACGAAAATAACTAAATCTAAAGGAATGGCAATTGCCTATTATTACTTCAATGCTGTTCGCATAGTAATTTTTTGGTTTTGGATTATCATTTCAGAGAGTCTACCTGCTCTTCATTTTCACAAGTAACTTTATATACATTATAACAGCTTCACAAAACTTTCATTTCACAGATAAGGAACCTGATGTCGGTGATATTCATCAACTTTCCCTGCATCACACAGCTAGTAAGTAAGTGAACCCAGCTCTGTCTGTCTCTAGTGCTTATGTTCTTTCTACCATAGTACCCAGCAGGATTCGTCAAAATGTAAGCTTTAGAAATTGTAACTAGTATAAATACTTTAAGAGTACACGATTGTCATTTTGGTTGTTAAATACTCCGCTGCTTCACAGAGAATTTCTTAGAGAAAAGCACACTGTAACTGTAAACAATGTATTTCCGAGTACCTTAATTTCAGTTCAAGAAGGCCATGAAATGACACTGGATAACTATTCGTTTTGGTCATTACAATACCCTGCATTAAAATGATCAATGTGTAAATGAAGTTAGTGTTTTTGCCAACATTATAGACCTTTACTTTTAATCCTCAAACCTTCCTATAAGCTTATCTTTTGTTCATTTGAACTGCTTAGCTCTGTCTTTTGAGTATCCATATCAAGTCTACTATATTTTTAAGTTACTACAATATTTTTACATTATATTATTATTGTTTTTAAAAAGGTATCTGATTTTTCTTCTTTTGGCCCCCCTGGTGTGACTCCCCTCCTAACACACGTGCTCCTCTACTTTTAAGCTTTCCAAGGAGCAAGACAATCGTTTTATAGTGAATTACTGATGCATAGCTTACTCAGAGCAGGGTTTGGGTTTTTGCAATCATGAAGGTGATCTACAGGAAAAGATAATCCGGCTAAAGTCCTGTGATGGAATCTGCCACTGATTGTCAGTTAGTTTTAAAGACCTTGGACCTTGGAATCAGACCATAAAATCTGAATCATGTTCCTTAGAGCGATGTTCTTCAAATTCACCTGTGAACGACTAGCAATCACATACAGGTTTTTAGGGGCCCTTATAATTTCTTTCTTTTTTTTCATGTATTTACAGATTTGGATCATTAGGAGAGGGTTGGTAAGCAGCAATCAAGAAAGACAAAAATGTGGAAATCTTTAATTTCAACATAAAAATTATAGTACAGTGTATATAGCTTTATTATATCCCAATAGCATGAAATTATGCTACACCCTTCAAAGTATATCATACACTTAAATGAGGTTCATGGCAAAAATAATGGTGTAGATTATAGTCCTTATGTTGTTAAATTATGCACAAATACTTAATTCATTGTGAATAAATTATTGTAAATAATAATTGGGTGGTATCTTGGGACCTAGGTTGGCCCAATGAAAAGGCAAATGTTTTGGAATGAGCTAAACCTAGGATTTCATGTGAACTCTGCCACGGAAGCTTGGCCAAGTTATTGAATCGAGTTGTGTGACCTTAACCAAGTTACTGTACCAGATTGAATTAAGCTTTATCACTTGTAAAATGGTTGTTGTGAGGATTAGTAATGACTGACAAAAGGTTTGAAAGTAGAGGCTCTTACAGAGTAGGTGCTCAATAAACTCAAGTCTCACCTGGGATACTTCACAAAGCACACACAATGATTTTTTATTAAATTGAATTGATTAAAAGGAAATTAAGTGTTGGTGTTATATGACCTTCCTCCTGGAATGGACAATTGAAATTGAAAGGACATATTTCCTGCTGACAATACGGTACTTACTTCCCCAGGAGACTAAAACAGATCAACTTTAGCAAGAAATGTCTCCATAATGTTCCCTTATGAAGAATTCTATAGTATACACAAAAACTTCCTGTATCTTATAAATAAGTATTGTCACAAAATATCTATTTATTCAGTGTTTAGTTCTTTGTTGTTATCGTTGTTAATAAATCTTCAGTGACTTGTCAGGGTAGTTAATAGATGATTTTAACCAATTTGGCTTCAATTGTTTATGGTAACAACTATGGTTTCAAAGAAGAGTCAAGGTGGTAAAAGAAACAGGTAATAGTTGTTGCTTCTCAACACAGTTCAGAAAGCATGAGTAAGTAGGTCCATCAATGCATGGTGCATGGAAGAAATTCTGAGATACCAGTAGAAAGTAAAAGCTTAGTATTTTGTAGTTTCTTTCTTTACAAACTCAAATTTGCATTAACATGCATATTTATATTTTCTGGAATTTTTGTGTCATTTAAATCAATAGTTAATGTTATTTTCTTCCCATAATTGCTCTTTGATTATCTAACAGCATAGTTTCTTTCTTTCTTTTTTTTTTTTTAGAGGGAGGGGAGAGGGTTAGAGGGAGAGGGAGAAAGAGAATCTTAAACTGGCTCCACACCCAGCATAGAGCTCTATCCACATGTGGGACTCAGTCTCACAACCTTGAGATAATGATCTGAGCCAAAATCAAGAGTCAGACATTTAACCTACTGAGCCACACAGGTGCCCCTAACAGCGAAGTTTATGACAATGAAGCATCGTATGGGGATGTATCCCTTCCTTTTAGTGAATGTATAGAAAATATTATATTATACGTTAAAACTGTTCTGCCATGAAAAGATAATCAACTTCTTTAGTCATTAGAGGATTTGAAATTAAATGCAAATTAAAACCACAATCACACACACAAATGACTATACCAAGTAGTCTTAGCAAGAATGTGGAGGAACTGAAGCTCTGATAGACTGGGGAGGGGCAGAGGGAGAAGAAGAGAGAGAATCTCAAGCAGACTCCCCAGTGAGCAGGGAGACTGACTGTGGGCTTGACTCTACAACCCTGAGATCATGACCTGAGCTGAAATCAAGAGTCAGATGCTTAACCAACTGAGCCACCCAGGTGCCCATAGCAGATTCTTATAAAGTTAAAACATACTCCTACCATATGACTTAGGCATTCTATCCTAGGTATTTACCCAAGAGAAATGAAATGGATACCCATACAAAGACTTGTATGTGAATGTCCAGCAGCTTTATTCATAGCTTAAAAAGGGAAACAACCTGGGGCATCTGGGTGGCTCAGTCAGTTAAGTGTCTGCCTTTGGCTCAGGTCATGATCCCAGGGTCCTAGGATTGAGCCCCATATCGGGCTCCCTGCTCATCAGGGAGCCTACTTCTCCCTCTCCGTCTGCGTGCCCCCTCTGCTTTCCACTCCACCTGCATGTGCTCTCTCTTTCTTTCTCTGTCAAATAAATAAATAAAATCTTAAAAAAAAATGGAAACAACCCAGTGTCTACCAACATGTGAATGAATAAACAAATTGTGGTATATCCACAGAGTGAATACTACTCAACAATAAAAAGCTATTAACTATTGATACATGCAAAAATATATGAACCTCAATTATGTGAAGTGAAAGAAGCCAGATTTTAAGAGTACAAATTGTATGATTCCATTTATAATATTCTAGAACATGTAAACTAATCCACAGTTCCAGAAAGTAGATCAATGGTTGCCTGGGAATGGAATGGGGACAAGGAGAAGCAGGCAAACTCTGGAAGTGATGGATGTATTTATCATATTGATTGTGTTGATGGCTTTACACATAAATATCAAAACTTATAAAATTATTGTATGTCAATTATACCTAAAACTGTTTTATTTTTTTAAGATTTATTATTTATTTGAGAGAGAGCATGTGAGTGGGGGGAGAAACAGAGAAAGAGAATCTCAAGCAGACTCCCCGCTGAGCACAGAGCCGAACTCAGGGCTCAGTGCCACAACTCATGAGATCACGACCTGAGCCAAAACCAAGAGTCAGTTGCTCAACCAACTAAGCCATCCAGGTGACCCCTAAAGCTGTTTTGGGGGAAAAAAAAAAAGCATTGTGTCAATTTTTCATAAAAACGAAGAGACGACCCGGACCCTGTGCCATTAGGTTGGCTAGATCCACTGCCTCTTTTCTGCAGCATCCACCACTTCCTGGCTGCGGGCAATGGTGATGTTTTATTACTGGATGGTAAGGGCCTTGAATTTAGAATCCATGTTAATTCATCTGGGTCTTCCCTCAAACCTCCAGCATGGTAACCCCCATCAACTGTTAATTTTTAAATGAATAAATTGCCTGGATACTTTTTGGCAAAACATTTCAGAAAACAGTTCTACCCAAATTCCCTAATTAACTCTTGCTGTTTTGTTTTGTTTTGTTTTGTTTTGTTTTGTTTTGTTTTTGACATCTAACAGAAGCAGCAAATCTTCATGCTTAAGGGCTTCAGTGCCAGGGACCTGCTCAGCTACTTACTAACTGCTTGGCCATAGATAAAAAATAGCTGCTCCAGGCCTCTGTTTCCTCATTTTTAGAGGAGGAAATAATATACCTATGTTGTTCGTTTTCTGATAGGATTAAATAAAATGATCCATGTAAAGTGCATGGCCCATAGTCAAAACTCAATTTTATTTTATTTTATTTTATTTTATTTTATTTTATTTTATTTTATTTTATTAAGATTTTATTTATTTATTTGAGAGAGAGACAGAGAGAGGACAACCAGGGGGAGGGACAAAAGGAGAAGGACAAGCAGACTCTCCACTGACTGCGCCTGATGTGGGACTTGATCCCAGGACCCCAAGATCATGACCTGAGCTGAAGTCAGACACTTAACTGACTGAGCCACCTAGGCATCCCTCAAAGCTCAATTTTTAAAAGGTGACTGAATTCATACATTTACCATCACAAACTTTTTTAAAGTTTATGAACCCCAAAGACTGAAATATTTTATCTTTCATCAGAAGAAAGAAATGTGATAGGGGCACCTGGGTGGCTCAGTTGGTTAACCATCGGACTCATGATTTCAGCTCAGGTTGTGATCTCACAGTTATGAGATTGAGCCCTGCATGGTCCATGCTCAGCGTGGAGTCTGCTTGAGAGTCTCCCTCTCCCTCTACCCCTCTCCCTGCTCTCTCTCTCTCACAAATAAATAAATAAATAAATAAAAGCTTTAAAAGACAACAACCAAAAGAAAAAAAGAAAACGAAAAGAAAAGAAAAGAAAGAACTGTGATTAACAGTTACCTAAACCTTACCAGGAAAGATAGCTTTAAACTGGCAGCAAAGTTACTGCATATTAGGCTTTTTAGAAGCAAACAACCAGAGGAATTTAATTTATTGGAAGAAGTGCAAGGATTATAATAGCTTATTGTCACTACATTTTATACCAATGCTCTTAGATCTTTTCATTAAGACAGAAAAATAAAAACCCTACCATTAAGTAGAGAGGCTGAAGTTGCAAATGGTCCATTTAGTTTTTTCCTGCCCTTCACTTTGAGGTTCTTACATGTAGAAATCCTGTTCTCATATTTGTTTGCAAGTTTTCTCTCTAGTGAAAAATACTTTATCATTCTGTCCATGGGGAATTAATTAAACAGAATGTGGAAAACTGTAATCTCCAGGGAACCTTGCTGTCAGTACTCTCAATAAATACAGCATAGCCAAGGGACTCTACTGAGACCTGACCTAGAGTGGACTGAGCCTGGCTTTAGAATTGGCCAGCTTCAGAGGATAATTTTCCTGAGCTTTGAGCAACTCACATCATTGTTTTGTAGCCCTCTGATTTATAATATTGGGTCTAATCACATCTCCATTATTTGTAGGGAATATTTTTTAAATACATGAAATAATTATCATCATTAATAAACTGGGTTATTAATCTCCTCCAAAAATAGGGTGCTGGCCTGTAAATAAAATTTACAACTGACCCTTTAGGGCTGGTCCAGTATTAAATTTGCCTCAGACGGTTAAGTGTCTGCCTTCAGCTTAGGTCATGATCACAGGGTCCTGGGATCAAGTCCCACATCGGGCTCCCTACTCAGTGGAGAGTTTTCTTCTCTCTCTCCTGCTGCCCCCTGCTTGTGCTCTCTCTCTCTTTGTCAAATAAATAAATAAAATCTTTTAAAAAAATTTTTTTAAAGAAAAAGAAAGAAAATCTTAAAAAAAAAAAAAAAAGAGGAAAGTCCTAGTCCATTTGTTGCATGGGAAGAATGTGATACCAGAATCAGGAAATGTTATTCCACTCCTGGCTCTGCCAATAGCTAGCTCTGTGATGATTGGTAACCCCTTCACCCCTCAGTTTCCTCAAATGTAAAAGTAGAGAGTTGAACTAGATCAGGGAGGAAAAATACCCAACACATGCCACTACTCCTGTCCTTCTCTGTTCAGGGCAGACATTACTAATCAATCACTGAAATTTTTCTACCAAATTGGAAAGCTGCTTCTAAATTCTCAACAAAGCATTGTAGAGTTTGCAATCAAAGTAAAACTTAATTGCCATCTTTGGGCCAGAAGATCTTTAAAGGTTCTTTCAATTCTAATATTACTCAAAGGCCAAAATGAGAATCTATGAAATAGCAAATGCCAAAAGACAAATAACTGGGCAAATCTTACTTCTCTTTTTCACATTCCAGTATCTGAGAGTGTTAAAGACTTTGTCTGAAAGGTCTATCCAAGAGGATACTTTGCTCTTCCATGATTGCATTCAGTTTTTTTTTTTTCCAAAATGAAAACAGTTTCTTTTTTCCCCTAATTCTAAAAATGCTTACTGTAAAAATTTGAACAGTGCAGAAAAGTACAAAATAAAAGTGAAAATTACCTGATATCCAACACCCCTTGGTAACTGGTCTTGCAGACATAGCTCTAGGTGTGTTTTTCTGTACTCTGTTTATTTTTTTAATATGACAATGTTATGTATGGGCAACTTTGAGTATCACTCCGAAGCTGTGGTTCTTAGTCTCTACTCGATGTAGTCATAAAATTTCATCTTTGTCTGGGGGCTCCTATTCTGGGTGAAACTTTTCAAATGTAACAGTAAATTGAAAGAGCAAAGGATTTTTAGACCCTTACCACAACAGCAC
Source organism: Ailuropoda melanoleuca (assembly GCF_002007445.2). Lineage (NCBI taxonomy): Eukaryota > Metazoa > Chordata > Mammalia > Carnivora > Ursidae > Ailuropoda > Ailuropoda melanoleuca. Next base: position 145,161,576 of record NC_048219.1, on the reverse strand, counting down.
TTAAAGATTTGGTCAAATTCTCCAGGGTCCACTCTAATAGATACAGAATGGAAAGATTTGCAAAGCTTGTGGTTAAAATTCAATTTGAAAATGAAATGGACCCAGTGGCTTGGGAGAAAAGCAAGTGTTCCTCCTTTACCCCATACCCCAACCCCACTTTTTTTCCTTATTATTATAAAAGTAACATATGTTTATTTAGGAAAATACAGACAGGCAAAAATGAGAAAAATAAAATCATAAATAATCTTATCAGAATATTTATGATTGAGGCGCCTGGGTGGCTCAGTTGGGTAAGAATCTGCCTTTGGCCCAGGTGAGGATCCCAGGGGCTCCACCTGAGCCCAGGGTCCTGTGATAGAGCCCAACATCGTTGGGCTCCCTGCCCCTTCATCCCTCCACCCGCATGCTCTCTCTCTGTCAAATACATAAATAAATAAATAATTTTTTTTAAAAAAGAGAATAATTATGATTAACATTTTGGAGCCATATATGTTCAGTCCTTTTTTCCTATGCATATACATTTATATAAGTATCAACACATAATTCAAAAGCACTCTTTAAACTTCTGGGTTTTTCTCTTGGCTCATTGCACTGCAGTTTCTGCAGAGCATTGTTTCTATTAGCAGGAAACTATACAAGTTAAAACTGGCTTTGGAGATATACAGTTCTTTGTATCAGTAGTTTGCATAGTGAGGTATGCACACCAAGGAACCAAGGTTATGGGTGTGTTTTGAAATTAATACACCAATTACTTTGAATACTGCTGTAGGGGAGTTTAGTTTATCCAGTGAGCATGCTGCTCCTGAAGTTCAAATTCCCTCAGCAGATATTAACAAGTATCTTACATAACTGGTATAAATGAGGTCATGTCAGGGCCAGAATTTCTATATGCATTTACATCTCCATCTATTTAATTGATGAAATGTCTGTGTTCCTTAAGTGTATTCTGAAAGGAATATCTCATCATCTACCATCATCTACCTAATGGTATGATACTGACATATGCTGTGAGAAGGTGACTTACTTTGTATGTAGCAACAAGTATACATCATAAGAAAGACATCTTCCTCACTCACAGGGAAGTCAATTTGCTTCTAAGGGTTTGAAACTCTATTAAAATTGCAAAATACCATCCCCATATGTGTTCCCAATGATGGTTAACAAACAAAAAGCAGCCAGGAGAAACCTTGCCTTTGATATTTAATATATGCTATTTTGTTATCTATCCCTGAGGAACAAGCCACCCCCCCCCCAAAATTTAGTGGCTGAAAACAACTGGTTATAATCTCTTGCAATTCTCTGGGCTGATTAGGCACAGCCAGCAGTCTTCCATGGGCCTTGCTTGGAGTCTCTAATTGATGATGTCAGATAGTAGCAGGGGCTGGACTTCACTGAGGGCTTGACTAAGTGGGCTGGAAGGTTCCAAGATGGTTTCTTCACTCACCGGTCTGGTGCTTTGGTTCACATAGCCTCCCTCTCCACTTGGAGTGTCTACCCCCAGGGTTTTCTCCGTGGCCTCTCTTCCCACGAAGATAGGACTTCTTCCATGATGGCTGACTTCTAAGTATAAAATTAAAAGCTTTCAGGACTTTTTAAGGCTTAGGCAGAGACCTGGCATAGTATCAGTTTCAGCCTCTTTCCATAAGTTAAAGCAACTTAGGGCCAGCCTTGATTCAATGTGGGGGGCTATACGAGCACATCAACATGGGGGGTGGTTCACTGGGTGCCATTTTTGGAAACTTGTTACCCAATATTCTCTAACTGTATGCTGGACAAATTTAGAATTTCAACTATAATTCCAAAAGAGTCTGGATATTTTCTGGCTCAAACATGGAGTACAATTAAAAAGAAGAGGGAAAGAGCCTCAAGGTGATAAAGGATTTTAAAGCAATAGGTGCTTTCATAGCCTTGCAAACTTGGCAGATTAGATCAAAGAGAAGAAGGTGAAATAAATGGGTCACTGCATCACCACTATCCAAACTTTGTGTACTCAGAAGACTTAACTGATGATTGATGATGCTTATTTTTTTATAACTTTAGAACAAAGTATTATAATTCTGAAACATTTGAAGCATATATGGCGGGTTGTCTTTCCAAAAACAGCACAGAATTCAGACATCAATGGAAATGTGCAAGGGTTAGTAGCATGTGAAACAAATTGAGGGAAAAAATTAATTAGTAGCTAGGCGAGCCGGCAGTAAAGATTCCCATGGCACCAGGACAGAAGAAAACCAGCATCCTCTTTCCTGTTCCTCTGGAGCTTCTCAAAACGAATAGTATCTGTGCCCCCACAGCACAATAGGTAAGTTTATAGGGCAAGGAAGGGCCCAGGTTCTCACATGAAGATGTCATTTCAGTGTCTGCAAAGACTGGGAACCTCTTTGACATGGATGGTCTGAGACTAGGGTTCCCTTTCCTGGTGCGGAACCACCATTGAACACCAAGCAGCTTTCATTAATGTTTATTTTCTTTAACATGTTTAGACTGTTATCATATTATTCTCCTCCCTTTGGAAATATGTACTCTGTAGGTGCCTAAAATAATACACTCCCAGCAATTGCAGTTTTGAAGAATAAAGGTTATTTCATTCATTAAACTCAATGGAAATTTGTTGCTTAACAAGGAAATTCCAAACTCTTTATAAACTTCTTGAGGGCAGCAACCGTGTCATATATGACTTTGGTATCTCCTACCTTCTGGGTTCATTGTCTACTTTCTCCCATGTAGTAGTTTTAATAAGTAACTTGAATTGTTAAAGAATATACTCCTGTGCCCTTCTTTGACGCAGAAATGTCTTTTCATTATGTCTCTGCATGTTTCATGTCAGGTTCATTGTAGATAATTGCTCCTAAGCTTGTTTTCAGTGTGCAGATCATTTTGCAGGCTTTTCAAAGAACAGCTGAAAAGGTTTAATTCAAGTTGAAGAAGTTTGCTTCAATTACAAGCAATTAATTTAGGCTTCACTTACCTCAAGGAATATTTGAACATTTAAATTTACAGATAAATCCTGGGAGTGTCAAATTATGCAACCAAGAGAAGTAAGTTCTTTGTAGTTTTTTTGGGCGTTGATCTGCAATAGTCAGCCACCACCCCACACCCCCCTCCCACTCCCGACAGGTTTTTGAATGAAATAGTAAAACTTCTGCCAACACTACTTCACCTGGCTTTGCATAATTCCAAGAAACCAGAAACTAAAAACAAGGATTCTTAAAGAGTTAGAAAGATTGTTAATGCATAAGAGAAAACAGAACAAAACCATTTATCTCTTCTCTCTTAAAAAGATTTCGCAATATTCCTGTTTTCAAGTACTTGAAATTTTTTGTGGACAATGATTACTTTTTAAATAATCGCTTTTAATGTAAAACGTGATACATGTTCATTGTAGATTTAAAATAAAGTAACAACGAGGAAGATAAAAAACATTCGTGATGTTACAGCTACTATTTTGGTGAACAACTTTCAATTCTTTTCCTAGACACCACATGTTTTTACGAAGATGGGTCCATACTACACAAACTATTTTATAACTTGTTCTTTTTTTATTCTTATTTTTCAAATTATACGCTGTGTACGTAAAAAGAAACTTGGAAAGATTATGGCACGTTGTAGTATTGTAGTGTTAAAAGACGCCATCTGTGATGTTGTGTGTGCGCTCTAGTGGAATAGAAAACTCTTGCGGGGCAATACTGACCACTATCCCGACCAAAAGAGACCTCCCCGTTTGCCCTTGGCGATCTGGGCCTAGTGAGAGTGCCAGCGCGGGGGCAGTAAGCGGAGGGCGTTCAGGGTGACTGCGAGCACGAGCTCCCCGCGCGGTCCACATCTGCCCTGGGCAAGTCCCGCTGGCCCCGGCCCCGGAGGGGACGGAGGACGAGAGGGCAGTTCGCCTTGCGCAGGGCCTGGGTCCAAACCTTTAGCCCCCTCCCCCAGGGCTGGCGCCACTCTCGAGCGGTGGAGCGAGATAAACCTGGGCAAGGTTCTGCAACTCCAAATCAGGGAGGCGCAGCTCCGATACCCGCGCCTCTGCCGGGTCTCCAGGCGTGTTTGTTCCAACTGTTTAAACTGTTCCAAAGCGCCCGAACCCGAGCGACCTTCGGCAAACAACTCTTAATCTCGCGGGCCGAGAGCGTAGGTTTTATTTGCGGGGGTTGGGGGGGAGGTTAGCTCAGGGAGCGGGGAGCTAATGCAGCCCTCCTCCGGGCACGCGGCTCCTCCGCCCACGGCCGCCCACTGGGACCCCCGCCCGCAGCCACCGAGCTTCTTGCGTCAGCTGGAGCGGGGGTGGGGGATTTTCGGAAGCTGGGCCCGCGCCGCCTGCCCGGGAAGGAAGGGCCCGGGCTCTTGCCCCGCCCTCGGGGGGCGGAAGGCGGAGCGGGGCAACAGCCCGGCTGGCCACTCGGGCTGTGTTGCGGAGTAGCGAGTGCCGGGGGGTGCGGAGTAGCGAGTGCCGGGGAGTCCGGAGGAGCCACTGCCACCGCCTCCGCAGCCGGGTCCGCGCCGCGCCTCGGCAGCTGGGACAGGGCCGCCGTCGGGGAGCGCCAGAGCAGATCCCCAGCTCATCATGATGGATTTGGAGCTGCCGCCGCCCGGACTGCCGTCCCAGCAGGTGCTGCCCCGACCCTTGGAGCCCCGTAGTGGTCCCAGGACAGGGGTAGGGGCGCGAGGGAGCCGCAGACCGGGCGGGGACAGCCGCAGCCGGCTTCTCCCGTCTACGGCCGGAGTCCAGACTGCAGCGGCCGCACACTAGAGCCGCTGCGCTTGCGCCGCGCCCGGGCGGGGAGGAGAAGCGAGCGAGAACTCGGGAGGGCCGCGAGGACCCAAGGGGCAACGAGGGAGAGTAGGGGGTGCGGCCTCCGAGGGCGACTGGGTGGAGGTCTGGAGGCTACGTTCGCGTGCGTAGGGCGAAGGGGCCTCTGTAGCCGCGTCCGCAGCTTCCGGAGCTGGGACTCGGGAGCCCCAGCTGGCCCCCGGAGTTTGAGCGGCCCAGAGGTGGCCGGGCAGGAGGAGGGGGCGGACGCTGGCGGTCTGAGCCGGCGCGGCCCGGCCCTTCCGGGGCTGCGCTGCTCCTCCGCCTCGGAGCCGGCAAAAATGTGCCTAGTCACGGGGCCGCTCTCGGGGGAATTGAGGTCTCCTCCGAACTGGGACCCGGAGCCCCTGCTCTGCCACCGCCCCCATCCACGGCCTCCGTGGGCGCGGACTGTGGCGCTGCGCGCCCACCCCGCTGGACCGTCGAAGGGCGCTTGGTTGCGAAGTAATCGGTCAGTCCCTCCGCCGGATAGCTGCTAGGCAGCTTGGCGAGAAAGCCCAGCCCCCAGGCTGGGGGAGGGAAGAGGTCGCGAATTGCCCGGCGCGCTCCGATGCCCCGACGTGCGGCAGTCCAAACGGACCTGCGCGCTTGCTCGCGTAGTGAGAAAGGTTCGGGCTCCGAGATGCAAGGTCAGCCTCTGGCAACCGGCCGGTAAGTGCGGGCGAGGCCGCTGACTGAGGTGGGACGCCGCCGCGCCCCAGCTTCTCGATCCCCGCGCGGTGCTTCGCGGCGTGCGCGGATTCGGCCTCCATGGCAGTGGACGGTTGGCTGTCACGGCAGCCCTTGGTTGGCCCTTTCCTGCTTTATAGCGTGCAAACCTTGCCGCGCCGGGGCCAAGGGACAAGTTGGAGCTGTTGATCTGTTGCGCAATTGTTATTTTCCCCAGGGCGGCTTTGTCTTTGGATTTAACGTTTCAGAATTGCAGTTCCAAAATGTGTAAAGCAGGATATTCTGTTCTGTGCTGTCAAGGGTAAGAGTTTCGAGTGTAGATTAGAATTTCTATTGATTTTAGGCTGTCACTAAATTTTCTGTCGTACGCTATTTCTTCTTTGGGTGCTTTATACAGTTTTTCTTTTTCTGTTTAAGAATTTGCCTCGATTTCGTAGCATGTTGCTTCTTTTGCTAGGGCGGAGGGAGGAACACTTCTGTTTCTTAATGTTTTGCTAACAAGTTTTGTAAATTGTTATAAAAGTGAAAAGTTTCTGTTCATACTTTGTAGGGACGTTTAAAGAAGTAGATACTTCTATTTCCAACTTTTTTGGTAATTGTGTTCTTAGGAAGAAATATTTGGTTCAAGGAAATGTAACGTAATAAGTACAGTAAAAGCATATGTTTATATTCTTAAGTGTGAAGTTTTAGACTAATCTTGAAGATTTAAAGTAAGATTTTAAGTTATTGATAATTTATTAATTGTGCTTTTTTGTTGTTTAAAGCTGTTTGCCTTGAACTTTCTCCCAGTAATGATTAGGATCATATTCCCCCAGTTCGCACTAGTATGAGATAAATTGTGCTTTTCAGTTTAGCTGCTATTCAGCAGTAATTCATATAGCCGGATAGACATTTATAATCTTTATGATCGAAGGATATAAGAGGCTAATGGACTTTTGTTTTTCTAAATTGCAGCCTAGAGCTCTCTATTATTTTTAAATAATAACAGTAAGAACCGTGTAATTTAATGTTCCATACATACAAAAGCTCATAAAGCATGTGTATTGCTTTCTCTTTTAAATGTGAATTTTCAGTTTCATTTAACTACCTTTCCACCTTTAATCAGACACAATTTTCATATCTGAATACTATGAAAAAAGAAAATGGAGTAAAATTTGGAATCAGTTTCATGTCTGTAACTGTTGATTTATCTTAAATAGTTGTTGGTATTCTGGAAAGATTTCAACAGAGTCAAAAATGGATTCTGACCTTTGTCAAAGAAATTCCAGGTGTGAGATGGTACTAGGATACAGTTTTTCATCTGCGTGGGGGAGGAGATGTTGATAAACAGGGTAGTAAGGAGAGCCTTAGATTCTGTATTTCCGTTAGGTGGAAGGAACCATCCATTACCCTTTCCAAGGGTGTCTTGGAGAGATAAAGTACTTTTATTTTAGAAGGGATGAAGTTGATCTTGGACTAGACTGATAAGATTATTTTTCAAAAGAAAAATAAGACAGGTCTCTCATCTGAATGAACGAGAACAGCTTGACTTTTTAGATACGACTTTTCAGACTTTTGAGAGATTATGGAAGCTGCCTGTCGGAGAATAAATACACAATTCACAGTAGACTTTCTGCATTAAAAATAACTTGGGCCATTTTGGAGTCTTTCTTTCTTGTTAACTTGGGTTTTTATAAACAATGCCGGAAAAAAGAAATGCTGTCTTTAAGATTACCAGGATGAATTGAAAGCCAAATACACTATTTTTCTTAATATTTATTTTTATTCAGGATGAAATATCCTTCAGAGCCACATAGAAAAGGACCCCTCTATGGACTATAAGCACATTTTTTCTGAGAATTGCCTCCCTACTGGCTGAACATAATTTAAAGGGGGCTTTGCATAAATATTTTCTCTTTAATTTTTCCTTGGTCTGGGGTTAATTTTTCAGTGCAAACCCTTGAGTGCAGGAAGAATTTGGCACTAAGATGGTAATAGAGGAGTTATTGGGTACTTCCTTGCGTGCCAGGCACTGCAATAATTGCTTCACATGCATAATTCCACACTAACGACACGGGAAATACTATTATCTCAAGTTTCCAGGGGGAGAAAAGAATCCAAGAGTCCTGCTTAAAGTGCCTCAACTATTTTTTTTAAATTAATTCATCTATTTAAGTAATCTCTGCACCCAGTGTGGGGCTCAAGCTCAAGATCCCGAAATCAAGAGTCACACGCTCCACTGACTGAGCCAACCAGGCACCTGTGATCCCCCAACTAGAGTGGTAGAGATGGGAATCAGACCTAGATAGTCTGACTCCAGTGGCTTTTAATCACCACTTCCAAACAAGATCAAGACTACTTAAACTTTAAATGGAAGGGAAAGCTCATACTTTATTTAAAAAATGGATTATTTGAGAAAAACTCAGGGAAGGAGAGGCAGGAATTAAAAAGATTGATCTCTGCACCTTTTCCCCTTAACAAGAAATTCAATAACTATGTGTGTATTGGGGGAGGTGGACCTTCTTAAATACAGGGAGAGTAAATACAACCTGTCAATGGAATTACCGCATGGAGGCCTTTTAAGGAAGACACAGAGACCTAGAGGGGTTTAATTTAGAGAGGCAGGATTTTTTTTTTTTTTAGATTTTATTTTTAAGTAATCTTCATACTCAGCATGGGGTTCAAACTCAACCCCGAGATCAAGAGTTGCGTGCTCTACTGACTGAACCAGCCAGGCACCCCTGGATCATTTCTTAATATAATAGTACTTTAAAAAATCCTGGGATTTTGGCAGTGTTCCAGATTAGGGTTAGGGTTGGGTTAGGATTGGGGTTAGGGCATCACATTTTTCAGGGACCATTTTCCTTTTTCTTCACTAAATCTGTTAGCTATTGGAATCTTTGTTTACCTTTATTTGCCTTGTTAGTTGGTACATTCTCCTGTTGCATTGGCTGTTTTTGTTTTGAAGTAGTAGTCAAAAATAAATTTGATAGTGAAGATATGTAATATGGCGAAGAGTGGGAAAGACTGGGTTAAGCCAGGTTGAAGGTCAGTGGGTAAAATGGGGAGAATTTGAGTGGAAAATGGCTAGGAGATACCTGTTGGCCCAAATTAAACAGTAATCTCCTATTTGGGGCATTTCTGAATTGAGGCAAGCATAAGAGCTCAAATCTATCTTGTTGAAGCTTACTTAGGATTTTGAGTACAGTACATTTCAAAATTAAATATGTTATTTCTTACTCTTTATTGTTAAACAAGTCATCTTCAGAATTATTGTCTTATTTGTCTAATTAAGGATGCTGCCATCCAGTGGATGATTTGCCTGAAAGTTAGTCTGGATAAACCCAGGGCATTTAAATGCCTGGTCCAATCACTTTGCAAGTTTGCGGAAATCTGTTGCACACCAAGGTATAGGAAGACAGGTTTACTAAATGCAGTATTTGGCCTGCCTCCTTTACCTTTGGCTGTATGTTTGTTTTAAATTTACTATAACATAGAGAAAATAATTTATATTTTGATACATGATTTCTAGGAGTTACTAAAATTTCATTGCCACTTGCTTTTAAATATGCTCCAACAAATGTTTATTTAAAAGGCTCTAAGATACAGACCAAGGCTTTTCAATTGCTCAGTTGATAATGGTATGTTTTCTAGAAACAAAAGCAAAAATGCATTCAAGTGTATAATATTTACATTCCCAAACTGTGTTAGGGAAAAAAAAATGGTATTCTTACACTAACCTCCCCCACACAGGGACACCCCCTCAAAAAACCAGGACTGCTAAAGAAAATTCCGTTCTGCCTGAAGTTGGGAGTTTTCTATGTGTCAGCCCCGGCCACAATAAACACTTTTCAACTTTTAAGAATTTTAGGAGTGGGTCATCTGGCTGGTTCAGTCGGTAGAGCGTACAACTCTAGATCTCAGGGTCATGAGTTTGAGCCCCACGTTGGGTGTAGAACTTAAGAGAAAAAAAGAAGAATTTTAGGAACTCTGAGCATAGGAGGCACTTTTAACCAGTCATCTTTATTGCACATGGCCTTTAATACCTGTGTATCATAAAGCCCCATATGGGAGAGTTTCTGTGTGTGTAAGCATGTGAATTTATTTGGCCCAAACTCTGGTGGTAAAGACAAATCCAGGACCTAAGGAGGATTTAGAGCACCAAGTCCATCTTCCCCTGGTCCTGTTGATAACTGGCTCTTGAGACTCATTACAATCCCATCAAGAGCCTGTGTTCTGGAGGATTAAAAAAAATTCCTTGGCAATGCTAAGTAGTCACTCCTTTCTCACAAGCTCGGAAATGGAGACTTTGAGGCCTGTAATAACAGCATACTGGCAGATCTGAGCCCTCCATTGCTTTTTTTTTTAAATAAGAGAAGAATGATTGTGTAAGAAAAGAAAAAATAGGATCATTTTGACTTTGAAGCCTTCTTTTGAACTTGAGTTTTTTATTTTCTGCATTAGTAATTTTATTAAATTGCTTTTGCTCTGATACTTGTCTTGACTGTGTATCTTTTTTTCCCCTTTACAGCTAAATTGTAAATTCGTTGGAAGCTGGGCAGAGAATTTATATTTCTGTCCTTTTAAAAAAAAAAAAAAAACAGCTTTATGAGATAGAATTCACATACCATACAGTGCACCCATTTAAAACAGACAGTTCGGTGACTTAGTGTACTTGGAGCTGTGCAGCCATCATCATCACAATTTTAGAGCATTTCCATTACCCCAGAAAGAAAGCCTGTATTCACTAGCATAACTCCCCATTTCCCTTCAACTCCCTTAGTCTCTGGTAACCACTCATCCATTCTCCGTCTCTGTGGAGTTGTCTATTCTGGATATTTCATATAAATGAAATCATACTGTATGCAATTTTGTGTGATGGGCTTCTTTCGTTTGATGTAGTGTTTATAAGGTTTGACCATGGGGGTAGCACAGGACTTCATTCTTTCTCTTGCCGAGTACTGTTCCACCATATGGTAATTTATCTTCTCATCAGTTGATAGGCATTTGGTTTGTTTCTACTTTATGTATTTCTTTTTGTTCCCTGCAGCAACAGTTCTTAAACTTTGTTGTCTAGAAGAATCACCATCAGTATTTTAAAATACCGGCATCCAGGCCATATCCCTTATTAAATCAAAGTCCATGGTGGTGGGACCCAGGCAACAGTTTTTTTGTTTGTTTTTTTGTTTTTGTTTTTTTAAGCTTCTGGAAAGGGCACCTAGCTCAGTGCTTGGTACCCCTCGAAGGTATGGTTTTAGGATGTCTGTCTGAAATCATGAAAAGAAGTTGTTTTGTATTTGATCACTGATCTTCACATCCTAAGGTTAACACCTAAATCTGGGAACCGTTTTAAGGTGCCTGGCAAAATGTTTGAAATTCAGTACATATAACTTGAGCTCTTTAAGCTCTTTAAGTTGATTTGGGTGATAATTTTGTTATTAAAAACGTTTTCTCCAAGTGGGTCAGAATTTTTCTGTGTTTTGTCAGGAATGTGACCTGTGAGAACATGCCACCTGGATTATTTGAGATAGTATAGAAAAGGCATTGAGGACAGAGTGCTTGGGCAAGGTGTTGGAGAGCCTGGAGGCCAGGACAGGGTTGGCCTTACTCTGGGAAGTTCTTTGCTCTGTATTCCTCTGCCTCATTATCCTATTTAAAAAGAACGAAAACCTTAAATCTATAAGGCATTTTTAGCAGGTCATTTTTTGACTCCCCGTAATCTGCCTGGTGAAGTCTCCTTTATATTCTGACCTCAGTGGCTGCCATTTGTACTTATCTGAATGGCTGGCTGGTGTACATCTTTGGAAACTGAGCCTAATTTCTGAATGATTTGCGAGTGTGCGGATTTTGTACGGCACAGCAGTACCACTCAAGAGACTTGAAGGTGTGGTTCAGGGCCTTCTGAAGCGGGCTTAGCGGACGGGATGGGAACAGGCCCAGAAGGGAGCAGGCACCCCGCTCCAGCCTTGGCCTCTCCGTAGTGTAGCCGGGCAGAACTTTTGCAGCCCATCTCCAGCCTTTCCCCACCATCTGTCATGGGAGGGGTGCCGTTAGTCACCTCTTGGGAAGCTGCTGCTTTTCTCACACTAGTCATCAGTAGTTTGAAATTCTTTTAACCTGTTCTTTTAAGATTTAAAAAACAGTATCTTATTCTTTTATTCTTAGAATTTTGTACTGGGTGATGGATGTAATGAATGTTAAAAGTACCTTTAAACAGAAGGATTGCAGTGTGAACGTTTAGGTTATTGCAACGCATACTTGTATTTCAAAGAATTACTTCTCCCATTACATGCCTTTTTCCTTCTTTGCCAGAATGTAGCCGTCATTCAGGGTGGGTTAGTTCCCATCTCCCCCCCACACACACACCTCTGTGTAAGAGGTGGGGGCAATATTGACTGCCCTGTGGGTGGCCTACTGATAAAGGGTATGGAATTTTGCTTTACTCCAGACTTGACAGCCTTTTGTCTGCTCTGCTTCAGCACAAAATAATAATGCGCATGCATGTAGAAGCCAGCCTGTTCCAGTCTGAGGAATTAGAATCCAGGGGAAAATGATTATGGTGTGTTGTTGCTTTCTGTGAACAGAATCGGAACAGAGGTGGGGCGCCTGGTGGAACTGCGCTGTGGGTTCTGTAGGAGCTTGAGGGCTGGCTAAAGAACCGGCCCTTTTTGCTGCTTTATTTTATAGTATTGGATCCGGGGAGTCATGCTGCTGTGTCTAGAGTGTTGAAGAGCCCTGAATTTTTTGACGTAGGAAAAAAAAATTAAGGTTAAAACCCTGGTAATGAAAACCACCCAAAATAAAAACTGTATTTTTTTAATTGCAGTAGGGAAAATTGGCAATTTTTGAAGTGTTTTTTTTTTTAAGATTTTATTTATTCATTTGAGAGAGACACACACACAAAGACAGAGCACAAGCAGGGGGAGAGGCAGAGGGAGAGGGAGAAGCAGGCTCCCCACTGAGCTGGGAGTGGACATGGACATGGGGCTCGATCCCAGGACCTGGGAACCATGACCTGAGCCTAAGGCAAGCCGCTTAACCATCCAAGCCACCCAGGCGCCCCAAGAAGTTGTTTTTGTTCTTGGTAATTCTCAGTGAACCGTAATTAAAATATACATTGAGAAACCAACCCCAAAGGACAGGAACAGGGCTGGTTCACTTTGTGCTAGCTGTGGCCCATATGTTCTGCTGCTGGTTCCCTGGCTGAGACCAGGACCAAGAATAAAAGCCATTCTGTGAATTCAGGCTCCTTTCTTCTTCTCCAGCGACAGGCTCACCCTCTGCCAGAAAATTCTTTACCAGGCTGCATGTTTGGGAGAATCCTTGGGGGCAGTGGATTGAGAGTAGGATGATGACTCTGAGGAGGGAAATTCCAGCTTCTGTTTGACTTGGGAAAAAGGTTCTGTCATGAAAGGGAGAGAGTTTGGGAGGAAAAAGAACACTAGCTTAAGGGATTTCTTTTAATGAACCCAGGAGGAATACAGACCTTTGGACTCTTCCTGAGGAAAGCTTCAGATGGACCTGGAATTTTTACCTGAAGGAATCTTTAATACTTAGATTTGTTCTTCAGCATGCAGCTCCCAAGTTAGATTCTCCATGTGAGGGAAGGGAAAGCATTTTCGAGTATTTACCTATGCTACTTATACTCATCACCGTTAGTTCTTGTAACAACCCTATTAATACAGGTTTTGTCGTTCTTGAGAAAACTCTTTGGAGAGGTTAAGAAACAGTCCAGAGTTCAGTTTACAAAACCAGAAACCACACGAGGTATTTCCACCGGGGAATTTAATGTAGGAAATTAATTCCGTATGTGATGGACAGACAGCCCAGAGATGAGCAGCGTCAGGAGGCCACTGCCCTCTGGAAGTTCGCATCGCGTCAGGAGCTGGCAACCCTAAGAGAAGGGCTCTCCCTCCCACCCTCCAGCACCCCTCGTGCCCCTTCTAGTTAACCAAGTACACATATGTGACCACTGGGCAGTTCAGTAATAACGTAATCTTAGACATTCCTGTAGAGGACAGACGTCTCCATTCAGGGAGTTCCCAGTTTGGGGGAGTATTCCCGTTGTTGGTAGGTCATATGCCTCCCTTCCCCTGTGAGGTGTCCTGGGATGCCAGGGCAGGAATGATTCCACGTAGGGATGTTTCTGGTGTTGCTGAAGGACTTAGGCTGCTGGGTCCTGAACTTGGGGAGAAGTTCAGAAAGGAGGGAGGGTATCTTAAGAGCTGGGGAACCTCACATCTTTTCTCATTGATCCTGATAAATATTCTCCCCCAGAGGGATGGTAGTAGAAATGACTCCCCTAGATAGCTCACTTATCTCCCTTTCTTCAGCACTTGTGTGTGTTTTGGTGAAGATAGTAATGGAGATGGGGGGGAGGGGGTGAGTCGTTCTTTGCAGTTCACCTTTTACCAACTCACTTCCAATGTGAAAAGAATCAGCCTTTTGTTGTTACAAGGTATCTGAATACAGACAACTAGCAATTTCATAGAGAAGGAAAGGAAAGAAGCTAACATTTACTGAATACCTGCTGGTACTGAGTAGATCTTGGACATATTCTCTTACTTGATCTTGACAACAAATCTGTGGTGATAAGGGCCATTACCTCCATTACAGACGAAGGAAACCTGTTCAAAGAGTTGAGTAACTTGTCCAGGGTTATGTTCCTCCCAGTGGCGGAACAGGGATTTAGAATGCCCACAATCCCTGTTCTCCCTTCCCTGTTTTCCTCCTTCCTTCCATTTCTTCTTTTCTTGTCTGATGACTATGGGTGTTTTGTTAGGTGCTTAAGAGTGAGGAACTCCTGTACAAAGATTAATTAAGGCAGTGTCCCTACTTCAAGGAGCTTGCTCAGTGTTGATCAGGAGTGCTACTGGCATAGGGGCTGAACTGCTCTTCGGGGTGGAGGACTGTCCCGCATGCCAGGATATTCAGCATCATTGTGACAACTAGAAAACCCTTCCCTCATCCCCGTCCAATATCAGTTGCTCCTTGGTGGTGGTGCCAGCCCGGCAGAACCACTGTGGTACGCTGACTTCCAGAGATGGTTCAAAGCTAGGACTTTACTGTGCCCAGGAAAGCTTAGGATATTACAGTAATCCCCCATTATCCGTGGGGTAAGTTCCAAGACCCAGTGGATGCCTGAACCTGAGATGGTACTAAACCGTATATATACTATGTTTTTTCTTCCTATGCCTACATACCTAGGACAAAGTTTAATTTATCATTTAGGCACAGTAAGAGATCAACAACAGCATGATAAGATAGAACAATTATAACAATATAATGTAATAAAAGTTATGAACATGGTCTCTCAAAATACTATACTGTACTCTTCTTGTGATGATGCGAGATGGTAAAACGCCTGCGTGATGAGATGGACTGAATGATACGGGCCTTGCTCTGGCTGCTGTTGACCTTCTGACGATACCTCAAGAGAGGATCGTCTGCTTCTGGACCTTGGTTGACTGCAGGTCACTGAAACTGGTGGAAAACAAAACCGCGGATCAGGGGGCACTCCTTATGTACTTCCCTGTTCTTTGTAGGCAAGCCCACCACCACCTCAGATGTCAGCCTATGCACACCTTTTATGCTAAACTCGCCGGGAGTGATAGAGAAAGTGATGAAAGCTCCGGAAACCAGAGGGGCCAAGTACATTTCATTTATTCAGGTAGATTGTGTGGTCCAGTTCACTTAACACAGAGATCAGTGTCACTTGATACAGTAATACTGTCACTGCTAATGTGGACCATTTCTCAGGCCTACAGCTGCAAGGAACCTGTCCTCAAAAGATAAAAAACATTGTTTTAAATTTTCAAGATGAAGTTAAAAGTCATGTACCATATCTCTCTGGGTCTTTACTACCTTTTCTACCACGTACTTTGTGAAAAAGTCTGAGCAGTGAGTATAGAATAATTGAAGAAGTTAAGATATTATGGTAATAGATTGATGCTTTGAAAAAAGTCTAGAATATGGGGGCAAAGTGAGGTTGCCATGTTTGACCGTCAGTCTGAGGGACATAACTGGTGTCCTCCAAGAACATACACTTAGTATTTATGTTGACTGATTGATGTGTTACTCAGGTTGCAAGATTCTTTGATGGATATTTGAAGATACTGTCATGTTGATTCCCTCAGAAAATCAATTTTGTTGTTAACTTGAAGGGGTAAGTGTTTATAGTTTTTAAGGTGTAATACGTTGATTTTAGTAAAGCAGCCAAGGAATAATTTGAAGTATTGCTAACTATGAAATAATTTTAATAAATATTTTTTCTATGACTAGTTGTTGGGTCATAACTGATATCAAACACAGTATCTTTGTTATTTAAGTAATTAGAATTCTTTGATCCCACATACCTTAGGTATGCAATTAAAATACTGAATCCTGAGCCTACATGTATACTTACTCATTCCACAAATATTTATTATGTATTTCCACACCTTTGAACTTTCAGAGCCTGAAGTTGTTTTACTCTTACAAGATAATGCAGCAAATGTGTTGTCTTCCTTGAAGGACATTCGCTTTTCAAACGGCCCCTCCTCCTGATATCTTTTTGCTCTTTGTACACCTGGATTATACGTATTTCATTATCAGTGAGCATAAATGACTTTACATCTCTTTCCTCTCTGGTTAAGATATGACTTTCTCTAGGGAAGGAACTGTATTTTACTCATTTTTATAACTCTGGTGTCTGGCATCATGCCTAGTGTTTACGTAATAGTAGTTGCTCTGTAAAGTGAGGGTGAGCCTGTTACAGCCTTCTAGCAGCTTGGTATTTACACAAGCTCATCTGTGATGTGTGACAGCTCCAAGACAGTACAGAGGAGAAAATGTCATTTCCAGCTGGGGTGCTCAGAGAGGACATCCTGGAGGAGGTAGCATTTTAACTAGATTTTTTTTTTAAGTCAGTAAGATTTCTTTGGCTCAGGCTTCCTTTGGAAGTCTGAGGAAGGGCGCAGGCGGGAGCTGGGCTCTGACAACGGATTGAGTCACTAGGGGTGAAGGGTGAAAGGTTAATTTGGGGCTGACTGTAGAGAGCCCTGCAATGCCCATGTGTGGCATTTCAAGTTTTACTTATGTAGTTCAAAGTCACAGAAGTCTTTGGAAAGGGGAAGACACATGAGCTGGAGGACAGGAAGCTATTATGGCCCATGAATCAAAAGAGGGCTGGGTTGGAGGCAGAGAGAAGGATGGGGGTGGCTTAGTTGACTTGGCATGAGGGCATGTACTGAGAATCTGTATTAGTGACTCCAGTCTGTACCACCTTTGTTAGCCATTTAAGAATTTTTTCAGCCCCCCTTTTCAAAGGAGGGGAGGTTTCCTCTTTCTGTTGGCCCCGTCATCTTAGCACCTGTGCTCAAACTTGCACACCCTGCTGTTGCTGTGTTGTAAGAGAAAGCATCCGCCACTGTATTCATTCCCCTGCTGGAAGGGGAGGGAAAATGAGCCAGAAATTGCCGCTTTGCTGGAGGGATGGATTGTTTTCTTCTCCAAGATGGTACAGAGCCCTCCTCTAAGATCGATTCACTCTTACTGCCTTTTCAACTGTTACAGTCTCATCCTTGGCTATCAAGCCCCGTGATTAGCAGTATTCACCCAAGAGACACCCAAGAGAAGAAAGAACCGACAGTATCCTCTCTTTTTTTCCTCCCCCGAGTGCTTTGCTTGTAAGCCCCAAGCTGACAGAGGTGGGCATCTGACGCTCTCGGCGATGGCAGCTGAGGTCTCTCGGGCTCTTCCCAGTGCTGGCCAGGGTGTTGATGCTTCAGCACACGGGTCTCGTCCTGTGCGTTCCTGACTCTGCCCGGTGAGGTGGACATGATCCCTGTTTTGTAGGCAGAGAACTGAGGCCCAGAGAGGTCAAGCTGATGGACATTGTGGTGGGATGTGCTTCGGTTTCATCATCACTGGAACGTGGAGGACCCCTACCATGGCGCTCTGACAGTTAAGCCAGAGAAGAACTAGCCACGAGACCGAGCACACTGCGCACATTGGACAAACGGTGGCTGTGTTTATTGTTCCCACGATGTGTCTCTTCTCTGTCAGGGATGTTTGTTGTGGGGGGCTGAGATTTCTTTGGCACACCTGAAAAAAAAACCCTCCTTGAATTCTAGCTTTGTAGAGGCATAAACATTCATGCCCGTTTTTGTTCTTCGCTATAAACTTATTCTCCTGTGGTCCTCCCTCTGCATGTCCCTCACGTTGGGCACTGAAGTCTCCAGAGACAGAAAACCAGTCCATGGCAAGACTTCACGTGTGCCCTGTGACCGCAGAGGGCTGCCTGCTGCCCCGGTCTCCCGGGGGGACCCTGCAGCCTACCCGCCAGGTTCCCTGTACTGATGTGCATTGATAAGCCGTCTCATTGAACTCCTTCCGACAGACTCCTTCACTTGTGGCAGAATTTCTTACTCTGGGGTTCTGGGCCTAGAAAAGGAGCAGTGTCCACAGGCAAGTTGAACAAACAGAAAGCGTTTGGGGAATAGAAGTCTATTAGTAGAAGGCCAAGTCCAAATATGAACTGAGCTGACCCTGCGACCGTTGTCCTCTTCCCAATCCTACCCCTTCTTTTAGTCTTTCAGGACTGAAATGTTCCTTTTGTAATAGCTACCCCTGAGTGACTCTGGCCTTAAAAAGGGGGGATGGGGTAGAGTGGTAAAGGGAAAGAAGACCTTCTGGAAAACCCTTGAGGGGAGATGACACAGCTGAAAACTTCGACATTCACTACTCTTTGATATTGCCATGCAGATGTCCGTATGTAAATAAATTATGACCTCACCTTCTATTTTTTTTTTTTACAGTAGTTACACCCAGAAGTCTAAAAGTTAGATGCTTCTCGTGTTCATTTGACATCGCAACAGGAGTTGAATTTATTAAGTTTTAATACCTCACCCCTGGTTGTCCTTTATATTTTCAAGGGGCATTACATACTTTTTTTTTCCTATGGAAAACAACTCTGTAAGGCTAGTCTTAGTGTCCCGGTTATCCCTGATAGGAATGGCACAGTGAGGCTCGGTGGCGAGGTCCAAGCTAGTCCGTGCAGCTAGTTAACAGGAGAGCCCTAACTGGTACCACACTGGGCAGTCTCCCCGGAGAGACCTAGGTTATCCTGAAGAAAAGCTTGTGGTATTTGAGTGCTTCTGTGACATACACCTGGGTTGGATCTCATTGTCATTTAGTAGATAGGGGTCCTCAGGCAAAATGACTTAACCTCTTTGTGCTTCAGTTTCCTCCCTCCAAAAGGGCAATGATTATAATGCCGCCTGCCTTGCAGATTGCTGTGAGTAAATGAGGTAATAGACGCCAGGACGTGCGGAAATGTTGACCACGTAGAAAGTGCACAATAAGTAGCCGTCATCATTAGTTATTACTTAGATTGTGTCGTACCTCTCTTTATCTGGAGTCAGAATCCTGCGGCAGGCACCGTGATCTTTGATTCTCAAATCTTAATGCGAAGACGCACCGGGTAACCCTTGTCCTTACGAATTCGTTTAACAAGTGAATTGAAAAGATTTGCATTAAGGAAAATGAAAGATTTCTGTACTGATCTTAAGAGCATGAGCTAGGAGACATACACCAGTTACAGTTTTGCTGTGCGAGGTCTGGATGCTGCCTGGCGTTGGCAACACCTGCGGGTGTTGTGCATCTTCAAGCCTCTGCATGTGACTGTAGCTGAAATATAATTTCCAGACTCAGCCTAGTTCATATCCTTAGTTGGAACATCTAGTGCTTTCCCATCACCTAAGCCCCCCGATTCTCTCCATTCTTCAGATGACCTTTGCAATAGTCTGGTAATTGTGTGGCTTCTGGACTGGTAAGTGCTGAGTAACGGACCATCAAGGTCCCATCAGTCGTTAAGAGCCCCTTTAGGCATTCAGACTTACGCGAACACTTGAAGGTCACTGTAGTGCTTTTTACAACAAATCGCTAGCAGTGTCAATACTACCTGGTGAGGTTTGGAAGACTTAATGTTCCCATTGTATCCCCAGGAAGTAATTTGCAAATCAGAAAAGATTGGTTCAATAGAATTACCCCCATAGGAGTGTGGAGGGCTGACTTTATAAGCTTCCATGGAGCTGCACCATCATTAACCACTTGTCACTTTGGAGCACTTGAAATGGGGCTAATGCAGCTGAGAAACTGAATTTTTAATTTAAAGGAATTTTTATTTAAATTTAAAAACAGGGGCGCCTGGGTGCCACAGTCGTTAAGCGTCTGCCTTCAGCTCAGGGCATGATCCTGGAGTCCTGGGATCGAGCCCCACATCAGGCTCCTCTGCTGGGAGCCGGCTTCTTCCTCTCCCACTCCCCCCTGCTTGTGTTCCCTCTCTTGCTGACTGTCTCTGTCAAATAAATAAATAAAATCTTAAAAAAATAAATAAATAAATTTAAAAACAAACAGTGTTAAGATCTTTTGTTAAATATAATTTTATTCTGGGAGTACAGTACATTTCGTGATCGTATCCATGAGATTTGTTGTAGTGTTTATTGAGTGTGTTACCACTTCTGATACCTCACTGATAATTTTAAATTTTGTTACATGTTAAAATAATTTTTTTGATATATTGGATTAAATATACTGTTAAAATGAAATTCACTTGTTTCTTTTTGGTCTTTATAGTATGGCTACTAAATTTTTTAAAATGATACATGTGGTTTGCATTATATTCTATCGGACAGTACTGCTTTAGAGCATTTATTACAGGTAGCTAAAATTAGCTTGTCTTAAAATTCCAAATTAGATTTCAGACTTACATTTTGGACATCATAGAATCAGAGGTATTTAGAGGAAGGGATCTTAGGAGTTACCTAACCCAGCCGTGTCCTTTGGCAGAGGAAGAACCCGAGGCTAAAAGATACTGTAAGATGGCATGACTAGATGGGGACCAGAAACTGGTGTTCTTGATAGCCTACTGCCTCGTGCAGCGTGGCCTTGGAAAGTTGGTGGGTGTCAGGGGTGCAAAGAACTTAAACTTCCCCCAGATCCAGACTGAAGAAAAGGACTTTCAAAGTAATTATTTTCAGGGCGCCTGGGTGGCTCAGTCAGTTAAGTGTCTGCCTTTTGCTCAGGCAGTGATCTCAGGGTCCCAGGATCGAGTCCTGCATCCGGCTCCCTGCTCAACAGAGAACCTGCTTCTCCCTCTCCCTCTGCCTGACACTCCCACTGCTTGTGCTCCCTCTCCCTGTCAAATAAATAAATAAAACTTTCAAAAAAAGAAAAAAATTATTTTTGATGGTAAGGAAAAATAATTTTTTTGCTTTGCCTAACAATGGACAGGATGGTCAGTTCCGTGTTTGACATGTATTTTTGTTGGGCTGTATAATGATACAATCATGGGGAGTAGTAATAAGGTAAAAATAATTCCCATGCTTTGTGTGAACATTTACTTTGGGAACCTCCACACATCTGGCTGTCATACTTTAAGAAGTCGTTTTCCCAAAGCCGGAAGATTTTAAACCAGACCCACAGTTGTTGTCCTTGAGAAAAAGACTGAGCTTGACTTCATGTGTTTATTATTTGGGTAGGTTGTCTTAGGTCATTTGGTAAAAGTCAAGGCCTGTTTTATGGTACTGTTTTCTTACAAGGGTAGCAAAACTGATTTAAAGGAAGAAGCCACCAACAAACTACAAGGAACACCCTTAGAACAAACCCGAATTTTATTTGTATTTTGAGGCTTGGAAGAAGAAAGGGAGGCATTATGATTTACCAAATGGTGATTTGATATATGAATATGTCCATCAGATTAGGGGAGGCTGCTTCTGCCTAAAATGCAGGTGACAAGTGTGTGACCTTTGACAGCCTATTTCAACCTCAGTTTCTTCATCCCACTGATCTTCACACAGAGTAGTGTGAGGATTAAATGACATAAGAATGCACGTGAGGCGCACCTGGGTGGCTCAGTTGGTTAAGGTCTGACTCTTGATTTCCACTCTGGTCATGATCTAAGGGTTGTGAGATCAAGAGCCCTATGTGGGCTCCACCCTGGGTGTGGAGTCTGCTTAAGATTCTCTGTCTCCCTCTCCCTACCCCTCTGCATCTCGCTGGTGTGCACGTGTGCTCGCCTCCTCTCTCCCTCTCTCTCTTAAAAATGAAAAAAATGAAAAAGAATGCTCGTGAAAGTGTTTTCTGATCTGAAAGCACTATGAAATGTATGGGCTCCTGTCTTCAACGGTTTTCTTTCTCCAAAGCAGTGTAGAACTATCTCTTGGATCACACTTGTTCTCAGTGAACCATTGGATGATTCCATCAAGTTTGGAATGTGCATTTAGTGGGTACATGGCCTTGTCTCTGTGATTTGGAGGTTTGGGGGCTCCATGTTGATTATGAGTTGCTTTTGTTGTGGTAGCAGAGATGATCTCCTGAAGGGGCTTAGTTCGGACGTGTTGAGCAGGGGCACAGTCTTCAGGAAATTTGGAGGTGGTAGAAGGAAAGTTCTGCACAGAAGAATGCATGTTAGACATTGGTCAAATAACAGGGTTTTATAGGCCATTAATTTGGCTGCAGGGTTCAGTGCCACACAACAGTTTTGTGAAGGTCTGTTTTCAGAGTAATTCCTAATATTTCATGAGTCCTAAGTAATAGACATTGCAGTAGAAAGTACCTTAAAATCTAATTTATGTTAGGTTGACCATATGACCCCTCCTTAGTTCTGCTTCATCAAATGAGACCTAGGGACAGTTACTCATTTAGCATCTCGTGGCCTTAGGAACCTCATTTGTAAACCTGGGGTTTGGACAGTGGTCTCCAGGATCACAGTCAGCTTTCCTTAGGCCGTTGCGTCCTCTAAATGTAATTTAATGACCAAGAAACATCTGTTCCTGAGAGACTTGTCCCTAGAAAGAATGCTTTCTCCTGGTCTTTAAGAACTTGGGAGAGGCGTCAACTAGGCTGGACTTGCTTTTTTCCTTTGACGTTTGCCTTCTCTGTGAGAAAGGCAGAGGTTTTTGGGTCTGCCTGACATGCCATGGTATTTCCACTGTTGAGACCTGGCCCAGCCTCTGTCTTACCTGTGTGTGCCACAGCCTCTCCGTTTCTTGCTTCTGCAAGTGTTCCGCTAGTTCCAAAGGCATCAACCAAGGTTAAGCTGGCAGGAGCAAGTCTGGACATGGACTGGTGGTTAAAGAAGTGCTGCTTGCTAGCCAGCCAGCTGTAATGTTTATTCTCAGCTTTAGCCTTAACTTCATTGGTAGAATGTAGAGGGAGGGGCTGGTTTTGGAATGATTCTGGAATTAATATAGGAGACCTTGTACAGTTGATACATGTTAATCATAAGGGTACCGTGTGCCAGTATGATGTAAGGTATGCAGGATGCATGAGTGGGAAATGGGCACTCCCGCACGTTGCTGGGGTGGGTGTGAAAGGCACAACCACTGTGTTAGAGCTGTTTGGCAATATCTGTCATAATTACAGATGCATGAGCAGTTAACCCTTGAACAACACAGGTTTCATCTGTACCGTACGGGTCCGCATAAACAAAGATGTTTCCGGCTACATGTATTTTCTCTTCTGATTTTCTTAATAACGTTTTCTTTTCTCTAGTTTACTTTATTGTAAGAATATAATATATAATGCACAGAACATAGAAAACGTGTTAATCTACTGTTTGTTACCAGTGAGGCTTCTGGTCAAAAGTTACACGTGGATTTTTGACCACGTGGGGGCTTAGCGCCACTAACTCCCACGTTGTTCAGGGGTGAGCTGTACTGTTTGACCCAGCAGTTCCACTTATAATTCTTTATTCCACAGATGTCTTCACCACTTTTATGGGATGATTTATGTACAAGGATATTCATTATAGTATTATTTGTAGTAGTAAACGATCCAAAAGAACTTAAAAACCCAAGGAGGGACTAATTAAATAGTTATGTTATTAAATAATATATTGTTCTAGTGCAGCTTTATGATGAAATACTGCTCAGCCATTAAAAATACTGGAACAGGAGCCTGGCTGTCTTCATCGGTGAGGCATGTGACTCAGTCTCAGGGTTGTGAGTTCAAGCTGCACATTGGGTGTAGAGATTACTTAAAAATAGGGGTGCCTGGGTGGCTCAGTCGTTAAGTGTCTGCCTTCAGCTCAGGTCATGATCCTGGGGTCCTGGAATCGAGCCCCTCATTGGGCTCCCTGCTCAGCGGAAGCCTGCTTCTCCCTCTCCCACTCCCCCTGCTTGTGTTCCCTCTCTCTCTCTGTCAAATAAATCTTTAAAAAAAAAAAAAAAGACTACTGAAAAATAAAATCTTCAAAAATAATAATAGAACATTTCTATGCCCTGATTTAGAACTGTCCCTAAAATACATTAGTAAGTGTGGAACACAATGATTATATGCTATTTGTGTGTATTTAATAGAACATCTTCCTAAGAAAACACAAAAAATTGATGCCAGCAGTTGCCTTTGGGAAGGGTAACTGGGAGATTACTTTTGCATCTTTTAAATATTGTACCACATATACATGTGTTATCTGTTTTAAAAAAGACATTGTCATGCCCTAAAGGAGTTCACAGTTGAGTCAGACCTTTGTAAGAAAGCCCAGATAAGAGAGAAACAAGTATGGGGTGACTGCTGTCTTTATGGGAAGGTAGATTTAAATGTGAACCTCTCCTGGTGCAGCCAGGTGCACCTGATTTACCCGGGAGTCATCAGGACAGGCAGGTCTGAGTGTAAAGAGGGACAGCTTCCAAATCTTCGTGTCCTGCCTGGGGAGAGGGCACTGGGGCTAAAGCAGTTTCCAGACCTCCTCCTGTTGAGGTGTGAATGCCGGGGAGCAGCCCCACAGCTTGGGAAGAGCCTGGCAGGCCCAGAGTCCCTTCTGGGTTGGAGTCCTGGCTCTGCCACTTGCCAAACATGTGATTTGGGGCAGGGTTGCTCTGTGCCCAAAGCCTAAATATGTTCATCCCTAAATGAAGATAAACCAGCTCCCTTGGGCACTGCAGTGAGGCCGGAATGAGATACTGCCCTCGAATACCCCTGTCTGTCCTGAGTGCTTGGCCAACACCAGCTGTAATAGAAACCTTCAGGCTGGTAAGTTAGAGCAAGAGAGGTTCGGTTAAAAATTAAGATGGAGCAAAAATGTATCAATGTGTCTTTTCCCCTCTGCCAAGTAACTTGGAAGAGTCGTAAAGTTAGAGAGGTTGGTGGTTTTGGAATCCTTGACCTCTGACCTTGGGGCAAGTCATTTCATCCTCTGGCCTGCTGCCCTGTTGGGAAAATGAAAGGGGCTGTCGGTGAGTCCTGTGGTCCCTTCCAGTTGTAGCGTTCCGTGACAGTGTGGCATTAGCAGTAATACCCAGCTCAGCTGACATGAGTCATGCTGACGGAGAAGTCCACATGTGGGGAGGAAGTCTCTGGGTCTGAGAATTGGCCTTGTGCTGGAGAATCCGTGCCTCCGTGGGGAGAGGGGTAACACATTACCGCCACCATTGTTCTGTGTTCTCTCCACCTCCATAACCTCCTTTGCATTTAAATGTTTCCTTGAATTAGACCTTTGGAAACCAGGTACAACCCTTGTTTATCGAATGGGGGACATTCACATTCACACAGTTGTGACTTTATGTTGGTTGTGACCTCTGTGAGGTCTGTCTCTGCAGTTCAGTGATACTTCCCGTCATGCTGCCTTGGGTCCTGTATGCTTCTCATGGTGTCCAGACTGAGATCAGAGACTGACTTATTTCTGTACAGTTACCAGGACCTGAGAGGTGATCTGTATATGTGGCTTAGATGCGGAGATGGGGAGATGGAGAGGTGATCCATTTGGGTAGTTACGTGCACTAATCTTGTTGATCTTGACCCACCACCTGTATTATAACTACCACCATCCTAGTAAAATGAGGTTTTAGACATTAGTGGCTCATTATTTCAAGAAATACCTCATACTCGAAAGAGAACATGCAAAAAAAAACCCAGACCCCTTAGAATGTATTTTAACAGAATGTACAGTTAAAAAAAAAAACTTGGGTTTTAGATAGTTTATATGTATTACCACATATGATATATCTGTATCTCATATTCAGCACCTACCCCCACCATGGCAGACAAGGTCTCTGGCTAGCGGCGCTCAGCCAGTGACAGTACGCACTCAGCCTCCAAGCCCGGGTGACTCCCCGGACTCTTACTTTCTAAAGCTAATGGTAGGCAGTGAAATCTGAAAAGGAGCTTTAAGATTGAAATAAATAATTTCTTTTCACAAATGCAAGACCCAGGGTGCCTGGGTGGCTCAGTCGGTTACAGGGCTGCCTTCGGCTCGGGTCACGATCCCAGGGTCCTGGGATCAAGCCCCATGGGCTCCCTGCTCAACGGGGAGCCTGCTTCTCCCTCCGCCTGCCGCTCTCCTT
The DNA here is from genome assembly GCF_002007445.2 of Ailuropoda melanoleuca. Lineage (NCBI taxonomy): Eukaryota > Metazoa > Chordata > Mammalia > Carnivora > Ursidae > Ailuropoda > Ailuropoda melanoleuca. The sequence goes on along the minus strand of NC_048219.1, from coordinate 145,135,797 downwards.
GCTCATGCGCTCGCTCTGTCAAGTAAATAAAATCTTAAAAAAAAATGCAGGACGCAAAGCAGGTGGATCACAGGGTGTTTAGAAGTAGCGGAAGTGGCTGTAAAGAGCCCCAGCAGTTGAGTCGTGCTGGAGCACTGCTCTCCGTCCTGGTGGACGCCCTGTCGGAGGATGGCACCTAGGATGGGCAGGCAGGGCTGTTGACCTCACCGTGGAGAGCCGAGCCATGTGGTGAGTCCACACCCAGTGAGTTTCAGTGAACCTTAGGTAAAGTAGGTGGAAGAGTTAGAGCCAGCACTCCTGAAGGTTCTTTTGGAGCGCACACGCGTGTGTGTTGGTGTGGTGTGTTTCCCAGTAGAATCATTCTTTTTTTTTTTTTTAAGATTTTATTTATTTATTGGTCAGAGAGAGAGCACGAGCAGGGGTAGCCGCAGGCAGTGGGAGAAGCAGACGTGGGACTCGATCCCAGGACCCTGGGATCATGACCTGAGCGGCAGGCAGCCGCTTAACCGATTGAGCCACCCAGGCGTCCCCCCAGTAGAATCATTGTAATAGTGATGGGAGACCTATTCACAGAGTTCCTTTCATGTGTGAAGAACAGCATCCAGAACTGAATGTGTATCTGTGGCTTGTTTAAAAAAATGCAAAAGAGATTAGAAAAATGTATCCTGAAGTTTGTTTATCAAACTGAGCCATTCTCCTGGCAAACTCAGGATAAACTCTCTGAGAAGCCCTCTCGGGCCTGACGGCAGTGTCCACTCCCATACAGACCACCAGATAAGAAGTCTGTTGGGGTGCCGGTGTGAAACTGCTCGTGGATGAGTGGGAGCTGTGCACTCTTTGTAGCAGGTGGGATCACCTACCCTTTTGGAAATTCAGTGTCGTTTCTGACTTCTTGGGGCTAAACACATATGTACCTCCTGAGAAAATCAGCAGTCCAAGTTCCGATTCTCTTCACTCTCCAGTTTTGCTTTATCTTTGCCTTGTGTTTGCAGCTTACAGACAAGTATAATGGGTGAGAGTTCCAGTAAACTGGCTGGATCATATTTCTTAGATTGAATCATTGCTGAGAAACTTGTTTGTGAACAGGAAACAGCCCATGAAAATGTCTGTACGTAGTAACGTGCCAGACTCAGGAAACGGGACCATTTTCTAGTTGAAAGACAAAAGGGCAGAAGGACGGTACCACTCCTCAGGGAAGAGCAAACTCATGATCTCTTGGTGTATTGGGGAGAATTTTTATTGTCAGAAATCACTGGTTGTTGAAGATTGGGGAAATAATCCTTACAAGATTTCTCTAGAAGGAAGACTTGGACTAGTGGTAACTGTTACTGCCTGCTTAGAGCCTCTGCCAACATACAACTTTTTGCTTGGCCCGTTATTTTTTAAAATGGAGCTGTAGTTACACAGAAGTTAACTCAGTGACATTTACACTTGGCCTAGACAGCTGAAAAGGCCCCCTCCACGTCTAACATTCTGTGATTTTACATATGTGTATACACACACACACACACACACACACACACAGAGTTTGTGACTCTTACCTAAATTATTGTAGCAAATATATTTAAACGTTAGCACATCAGTCCAGTAGAACCAAAAGTGTCTGAATGTGGGCAAATAATAAAGAAGAACCTGTCATCTGCCTTCTCTAGAATGCTCACTGGAAAAAGAACTGGTGTTGTGTTGCGTGTCTTCTTGTAATGAAGCAGTAGGATAGAAGCTAAGAGAAGTAAAATGGGCAGATAAATATTTATGAAATATAATAGTCATCAGTGAGATGTATTTTAAAACTACACCTGCTTATTGTCATTTTACTTTATTTAGTAGGGACTGTGACTTGTGAATCAAGGAGAGATTTGTTGTTTTATCAGTTCTTCAGAATTTGAGTATGCCCTGGGTTGTGTTGTAGCCAAACATAGTTCTTCATGTTGGACAATGGGATAGGATTCATGTTCCATCTGGTTTTGCTCAAAAATATTTGAGCAGCTTCAATGGAGAAAATATTAAACCAGATTTCATTTTCAGGTGAATAATATAACCCACCTGGGCATAATCTAAAGACTGACATGGATAGGGAAAAAAAATTACTGAAAAAATAAATTAGACTCTGAATGCCAATAATTAATATTTGATTGAAAGAGAGATCTCAGGGAGAATAAACTTTAAAAGACTTATTATTTTCTTAATGGAAATACATTATTATTTTTTTGAAAGATTTTTATTTATTTATTTGACAGAGAGAGACAATCAGCGAGAGAGGGAACACAAACAGGGGGAGTGGGAGAGGAAGAAGCAGGCTCCCAGAGGAGGAGCCTGATGTGGGGCTCGATCCCAGAACACCAGGATCACGCCCTGAGCTGAAAGCAGATGCTTAACGACTGAGCCACCCAGGCGCCCCTATTATTATTATTTTTTTAAGATTTTACCTATTTGAGATAGAGTGAGAGAGAGAGCACAAGCTGGGGGACAGAGGAAGAGGGAGAAACAGACTCCCCACTGAGCAGGGAGCCCAACTCGGGGACCCTGGGATCATGACCTGAGCTAAAGGCAGATGGTCAATGACGAGCCACTCAGGTGCCCCCTGGAAATACATGATTTTAAGGAGTAGCTGGAGACATGGTTTCATGCTTACCTGGTAAAATTGAAAGTTTTCATTTTCTGTTTACAAGTTTAGTAATCTGTGCAGTTAATTTTTTTTTTAAGTTTATTGGTGAAATTTATTTTTAGAAGCAAGCCTCCCACCTCCTTCCCATCTTCAAGACAAAATAAAGAATGGGAGAGGGAGGGGAGGGCAGTGGGTTGAGAGCTGCAAGCCTCATTTACATGTGTGAATATATTATAGAAGCCATTTTATTTTTCATTTCAGATATTTCCCAAAGCCTCAGTTTACAGAATTACTTAATTTAAGAGGAGATTATGCCATCTTGCCTTATCTTTTCTAATTTTTTTTGGATCATCTGAGTATGAAAAATGCTGATTTGTTCAAGGCCTTTGTCTTTATCCTGGAACAAAGATGTTTGTTTCAAAGTGGTATGAGTTAATAATCCAACTTCAGATTCCCCATAAGACATGTAATAGATTACACAGATGGCAAATGATGATATATACATTTTAAATATGACTATTCCGTTGGACCAGATGGTGATTTAATGCGAATTGTCAAACATTTATGTTTCTTATTAAATTGTCATCTTTTGTGTAAGCCAAGCTAGCAGCATAATTGGCAACACGCTCAGGAATCACTAAAGGACAACAACAAAAAATTCAGACACTGAGTGGCTCCGTATGGCATGTGAAGGCTCACAGCCAGTGCCTGCGTTGCCCTCAGAAGCTTTTTCCCTAGTCCTAAGGAAACACCTGCTGGAATGCTGTAGAAACCGTCCCCCTGCTTTTCTCTCCTTCCAGGCTCTACTGATCTGCTGTTGAGCATGGTGGCCTTCCTCTTTAGGGGCTTGGATAAGAAGCTGTTCTTTCTCAGGGCCTCAGATTTCTGTGCATTAGAGCAGTTTTAGCTTTTCCTTAGGCACTTCCCTTGTGTTAATGGGCTCCACCCGGACTCCTTCCTCCTAGATGGCCCACAAGCTTTGTGGGGGTGGGTCATTTGTGGAAGAAGTCATGTGCCCAGTCACAGGGCTCGTTGCAGGAAGTGCTGCCTGCCTGTGAGAGTAGCACAGAACAGTCCTGAGGCCGTGGGACTCCCAACAGCAAGTCTTAGGTGGACATAGTTCTCATTTTCAACATAAAGCTTTGAAGATGTCATACAACGTCAGATCCCTGAAGGTGTTTTCCTCTGAAAATGATGTGAAAATTTGAGTAACACAGAGGATAATATATGAAGGCCATGATAAGAAACCCATTGTTGCTTCATTCTAAATTTGATCAGAACATCTGTTTTAAGGAATTCAAGGTAGTTAAGACTACCCTTGCTTTTATTTTTAAGCAGTTTTCTTTTAGAGACTTATCATAGCAACAATAAACATTACAGAAAAATAAACTTTAAAACACAGAGGAAGACCTCTGAGGACGCTTTGAAACCTGTTTTGGTCTCACTGTGATCTCACTGAGGGCTACCCAGTCTGCCTTAAGAACAAGTAGATGTTGCCACTTGAAACATCTTTTGGTGGCGTTCCTGGTGGAGACAGTAAGCTCGGGCTCCCTGGGCCCGGCGTCATTTCAGATCAGAGCATAGGATGCTCATGAGCTGATCCAGATGATGCTTCCTGACTGACTTTTCCTCTTTGTTGATAAGGATCCATCAGGGTGTCCTTTTCTTTTTTTTTTTTTTTAAGATTTTATTTATTTATTTGACAGATAGGGACAGCCAGCGAGAGAGGGAACACAAGCAGGGGGAGTGGGAGAGGAAGAAGCAGGCTCCTAGCGGTGGAGCCTGATGTGGGGCTCGATCCCATAACGCCGGGATCACGCCCTGAGCCGAAGGCAGACGCTTAACCGCTGTGCCACCCAGGCGCCCCAGGGTGTCCTTTTCTGAGCATGTTATGGGGAAGTTTTAAAAACTGAATCCGTTTGGCTGTGCATTGAACGGTAGTCTTCTGAGGAACTGAGCGACAATCGAATGGGTGTATGTGGGTACATGAAAGTAAACACGAAAGCGTATGTTATGTGTTGTTTTCAACGCATGTTGCACAAGCCCAGTCGTCCATTTCGGACCCTCCCTGAGGAGGAACCAGGGAGCGTCATTGCTGAATGTTACTGCAGGCTTCCACTCAGTTAGGTCCGCAGCTTCTTGGCCGTCCATTGGCCTTGGGTTTGATCTTGCTTATATTACAGCAAGTACTAGAACCATCACTGTCAGCATGCATAGCAACATTTGCATAGACTTTACATTTATAGAGAGATGGCTTTCACGTCTCACTTGATCCACCATCTGTATGATGGGGTGGGGTAGAACAGTTATATACTGAATTTATAGCTAAACGATCTGAACCCACTCAAGACAGCTCATCAGGAGGAAAGGGTAAGAAAGGAAAAAATAGAGTTGTATCAACTCTTGGTGTGACAGCCACTGGTCATTTGAGAGTAAATTACAGTAGAAATTTTCTTTCAGCCCGTAGAGCTGGGTTCTGGGAATACTCTGAAATGGTCTGATTTGTTAGCAGGTATTTGCAGCATAAACTGCTTCAGTGTTCTTTCAGTTCTTTTTTTTCTTTTTCTTTTTTTTTAAGACTTTATTTGTTAATTTGACAGAGGGGCAGCAAGAGAGGGAACACAAGCAGGGGGAGTGGGAGAGGGAGAAGCAGGCTTCCCACTGAGCAAGGAGCCTGATGTGGGGCTTGATCCCAGGACTCTGGGATCACGCCCTGAGCCAAAGGCAGACGCTTAACAACTGAACCACCTAGGCGCCCTATTCTTTCAGTTCTTTAACGAAAAAGAATCAAAACTGGGTGTTGCTTTTTATCCTGGGATCTCGTAACAAGGAGAAGCCCCCACCAAGGCATCCTGGGGACTTGAGGAAGGGATGCGCCAGAGTGGCCCCAGCTGCCGGGACACGTGTTTGCCTTTCTCTTCTGTTGATCTGAGGAGCTCAATGCTGTCCGCATCGGTTTTCGAGAGGGACTGGAGTTCAGTTGAGATGGAGTGAGTGATCATACATTCTTTTAATTTTTAGTACTGGCATGTAGTGGATGTGAAAAGTCTGAAGACCTCCTTAATACCTTGGTCCCTTAGCTCCAGCTTAGAGAACAGCCTCGATAGGATACTCTGCTGTATCTAAACTCACTAATAAGAAGGTAGGACCTAACCAAATCAGAATTTTAAAGTAGGTTTCTCTCTGCCTTGGGCCTTTGTCTTTCACATGACGTTTGGATAAACGTGTCCATTAAAGTGGAAACACATCATTTTTAAACTGGAAATTATTTTCATGCTCTGTGCTAGTGGGGAGCTCCCTGAGGAGATAGCCATGTGTGAATAAATGCTCTGTGGTTCCTGTTCTGTTGTCGTGGCCAGGAAGACGATTTGAGGTGATGTGTTCAATCCAACCTTCTGTAAACTAGCCACTTTTTCACACCACCAAGATGTTTAAAGCAAAGTATATATATGCCAATGGATTTTATATCCTGGCCAGTTTGGGAACCACTGGTCAATGATCAGATTTTATATTTTTAGTGTAACTTGTGGTTAAAACAGCACGAGTCCAAGATTGAGGCTGCCCAGGACATATCCCTGTACACTTTCTAGCAGGATCCTTTTTTTCTAAACCTCAGTATTTTCATCTGTGAAATAAGAATGTTATCTTTATGTGGTTGTCTTGTGGATTCATTTGTATATATGTAAAGCACTTTGAACAACGCCTGGCATGTAGAAAGCCTTTGATAGACGTTGGCTTAAAAACAGTTCTAAGGAGCTACAGATGTTCTAACGGTACCTACTATGTGTGCCGGTTACTCTGCAGCGCGGCTCAAGGCTGGAATAATGATAAAGCCCATGAGTGGGGTTTCACAGCATTTAGGATTCTGTCACCAGCGCTAGAGGTGGCCTCTGCTCTCCATTTAGCTGTGCTGCCTTTAGGCTGGGTGGCCTGCTCCCCCTTGTTGGGTAAAAATAGCCTGACTGCTCAGTGAAGCAACCACCGTGTTATTTTTGTCCTTGGAGGCAGAGAGTAGTAGAGTCTAGACACACTGGGCAACCCAGTGCTGCCAGCTGTCATCAGAACCCAAATACCTATGTGACGTCTGTGCACACTGTGTCTACCTGCCTTCAGGCCCCAGCTCCCTTCCGCCATGTCTTTTTTTTTTTTAAGATTTTATTTATTTATTTGACAGAGACAGCGAGCGATAGAGGGAACACAAGCAGGGGGAGTGGGAGAGAAGAAGCAGGCTCCCAGCGGAGAAGCCTGATGTGGGGCTCGATCCCAGAACGCTGGGATCACGCCCTGAGCCGAAGGCAGACGCTTAATGACTGCGCCACCGAGGCGCCCCATGTCTTGATTTTTCTAATCTCAATCTCATTATTTTCAGTATAGGTGACGTCTTAAATGGAAAATGATCTAAATGTCTTACTTGTGTAGACTTTAACAAAAACTATAAATAAAAAAATCTGCTTCTGACATGTGGTTAGGAAAATCTCAACGTGGTACCAAGGCCTAGCTTTGTTATAGAAATCAAAATAACCATTCCCTCATTGGAAGATTCTGCCCATATCTTAAAACTTTTAGTACCTTCCATCCTTCCCTGGAGCCATGTTTTTTTGTTTTTTAGTTTTGTGTTACTTTTTTAAGAGGGTTATTTGTGATTTCTCAGAAGTGAAACTAATGGGTACTACCTCTTTCTCAAGCAGCCTCTTGCTTCACTCATGGGTCACAAGATTACCATTAGCTAAACTTTTCTTTACTGATTTGTTCATGCCTCAGGAGCTAAAACTCAAGTCAAGAGGAAATTGCTTTAATAAATGAGCCACAGGGACAAGAGTAGCAAGAAATGATGAGAGAAAGTAATTCAGTGTAGGAAATACCAAAGAATGGTGATATTTCACAACTGCTAGATTGACATTTAACAGGGGATCCCCCCACCTCTGTAAAATGGATATTTGCTGAGGTTTAGAAAAAATTCCACATATTTGATCATGTTTTCCAAACTTCATTTCTCATAAGAAACCAGTGGCTTGGAGTGCTTGCTCTAATTTCTGTATTCCATTATCAGGTGTGGGATTTCTTGTAATTCATGAGCTTTAATGTGCACCATGTTACTTTGCTCTTCAGTGACCTCTGCTATCACCCAGTCATTAATAATCCAAGTAAGAAGTGATTAGAATGGATGGCTGTGTTTGTAGGTTGTTGTTTCTTTTAATGAATAGATTCATTGAATGGAATTAACTGTGCCCTTCCAGAACATTGGATCTGTGTTCCTACTCAGATTGTCGTCTCCCTACCCCCGACCATCAGCAGTGGCATAATGTAAATTATATGATATCTGCCATTTTAAAAACTATGTGGTTTCTCGCTCTCCTTTTTTTTGGACACAGGATATGGATTTGATTGACATACTTTGGAGGCAAGATATAGATCTTGGGGTAAGTCGAGAAGTATTTGACTTCAGTCAACGACGGAAGGAGCATGAGCTCGAAAAACAGAAAAAACTTGAAAAGGAAAGACAAGAACAACTCCAAAAGGAGCAAGAGAAGGCTTTTTTTGCTCAGTTACAACTAGATGAAGAAACAGGTGAATTCCTCCCAATTCAGCCAGCCCAGCACATCCCATCAGAAACCAGTGGATCTGCCAACTACTCCCAGGTACAGAAAACTCAGTTCTTGGGGCACCTGGGTGGCACAGCGTTTAAGGGTCTGCCTTCGGCTCAGGGCGTGATCCTGGCGTTGTGGGATCGAGCCCCACATCAGGCTCTTCCGCTGTGAGCCTGCTTTCTTCTTCCCATTCCCCCTGCTTGTGTTCCCTCTCTCGCTGGCTGTCTCTATCTCTGTCAAATAAATGAATAAAATCTTTAAAAAAAAAAAAAGAAAACTCAGTTCTTGCGAAGGTGTGTGGCAGGGTTTAAGGAACAAATACTGGCCCAAGAGCTAAAACATCTGGATTTGAGTTCCAGTTTTTCCTTTTACTGTGTCTTCATGACCATATCAAGTCAACTTCCCAGCCTCAGCCTCCGGATGAGTTCAGTACCTGACTGACCGGCCGACCTCACAGACTTGTTGTGTAAGGATTACAAGGGCATCAGTTACGTGACGGCACTTTGTAAGCTGTGGAAATACGTAAGAATCTAGCAGCAGCAGCGGTGGCAGTGGTAAAGCTAGTAGCACAGATCACTAGCGTTTTGTTCACAGATGAGCAGTCGAAGCTCAAAGACGCAGTAGCTTGCTTAGAGCGCTCAAGAAATTGGGGAAGCAAAGACTGGAACCCAGATAGTCTGGTTGGTTTGATTCTGTGCTCTGTACTACAGTAAACTGATTTCTGAAAGAAGATAAATGTTTGATTAACTACATTGTAAACATTGTATGACACAGAATAATTTTTTTCTTCTTTTATGTCTTTCCCTTTTATCTAGGTTGCCCATATTCCCAAACCAGATGCTTTGTACTTTGATGACTGCATGCAGCTTTTGGCAGAGACGTTCCCATTTGTAGATGACAATGAGGTACAGCGTTTGGCCAACAGTGAAACTCCCCAACTTTGTCTAATACATCCTACAAGTGTATCTCCATTTTAAAAAAAGTGTTTCAGGAGGAAATTTTGTCAAAGAAACCTTAGCCTATAGATAACTTTACAATTTAAAAAAAAAAAAAAACCCTACACAATACAAAACCAAAACCACTTAGACCCCTCTATCTGCAGAACCCTGGAAACAAATAACTCATTGGTTATAGGTACTTAGAAATAAGTTTTGGTGAATAAAAAACAAGCTGGGTAAACCAAGACTTGCTCAATTAACAATTTTAAATTTATTGTGTTTGAAGCACTATACTAGGTATTTTTACCAAGAGATAGAAATTTAAATCCTAAAGATTGTTACTTATTTTGAAATTTATCTTCAAATGCATAGGATAAAACAAGCTAGTAAATGGGTCAATTTGGAGTCAGTTGAGCAGGGGGAAAAAGGTGTTTCGTTATCTAGAAATCGGGGTGATAAGTGGTTGTAAGTAGAGAAACACAGCACCGTTAGCCAATTCCAGTTTCAGGCGTTGTGAGGGGGCCTTGGCGTGCACTTCTCCACTGTTGCTGGCAGACTCACATGGATCAACGCTTTGTCAATTTCAGGTTTCTTCAGCTGCGTTTCAGTCCCTTGTTCCTGATATCCCCAGCCAAGTCGAGAATCCAGCCTTCGTTGCTCCTACTCAGGCTCAGTCACCTCAAACTCTGGTCGTTCAGTCAGTCATTGCTGATCTAGACAATATGCAGCAGGACATTGAGCAAGTCTGGGAGGAGCTGTTATCCATTCCAGAATTGCAGGTAACTAAGATCTAAGATCAATAAATACCAAAGACACTTTTATATTAAGTGTCTTTAGATTAATTACTCCAGTTATTATTGACATGGACGGATTGGAGGGTGCTTTTAAATTAGTCATGAGAGGGGCGCCTGGCTGGCTCAGTCGGTAGAGTGCGTGACTCTTTCGGGGATGAGAGTTCGAGTCCCACACTGGGTGTAGAGATTACGTAAATAAATAAACTTCAGTCACAAGAGCTGCCCGTGCTCACTTAAGTGCACTTTTATTAGTAAAATAGACTGGATGTCTTGAGGAAAGATCTGGTCTTCGTAGGCCAGAAGTCTGATCTAGGAACTGTGAAAATAATACATATGCTTAGACATAAGTATCTGTTAGAAATGGGAATTATCTGAATTACAGAAAAGCCTGGAAGAATGGGGGTGGAGAGAGAGTTTACCATCTGATAGAGATTATCAGCTATTAAAAATACTTGCTATCAGCAGCACCTGCCTGTCACTCAGGGGAGCGTGTGAATCTTGATCCTGGGGTTGTTGAGTTTAAGCCCCATTTTGCATGTAGAGATTACTTAAAAACAAAATCTTTAAAAATAAATAAATAGGTATTTGCCATGAGAAACAGATTATCAGCTATTAAAATATTTAACCTTGATTTACATTTAGTAAAAATTTCTTTCCCACACAGTGTCTTAATATTCAAAATGACAAGTTGGTTGAGACTAGCACGGTTCCAAGTCCAGAAACCAAAATGACAGAAATTGACAACAATTATCATTTCTACTCATCAATGCCCTCACTGGAAAAAGAAGTAGGTAACTGCAGTCCACATTTTCTCAGTGCTTTCGAGGATTCCTTCAGCAGCATCCTCTCCACAGAAGATTCCAGTCAGTTGACCGTGAACTCATTAAATTCAGATGCCACAATAAACACAGATTTTGGTGATGAATTTTATTCTGCTTTCATAGCAGAACCCAGTAGTAGCAACAGCATGCCCTCCTCTGCCACTTTAAGCCAGTCACTCTCTGAACTTCTTAATGGGCCCATTGATGTTTCTGATCTATCACTTTGTAAAGCCTTCAACCAAAACCACCCTGAAACCACAGAATTCAATGATTCTGACTCTGGCATTTCACTCAACACCAGTCCTTGCATGGCATCACCAGAACACTCGGTGGAATCTTCTGTCTATGGAGACACACCACTTGGCTTCAGCGATTCTGAAATGGAAGAGATAGATAGTGCTCCTGGAAGTGTCAAACAGAACGGTCCTAAAACACAGCCAGTCCAGTCTGCTGGAGACACAGCCCAATCCCCATCACCATCTCCAGGGCACAGCGCTCCAGCGCGTGATGCCCAGTGTGAAAACACGCCAAAGAAAGAATTGCCTGTAAGCCCTGGTCATCGAAAAACCCCATTCACAAAAGACAAACATTCAAGCCGCTTGGAGGCTCATCTCACAAGAGATGAGCTAAGGGCAAAAGCTCTCCATATCCCATTCCCTGTTGAAAAAATCATTAACCTCCCTGTTGATGACTTCAATGAAATGATGTCCAAGGAGCAATTCAATGAGGCTCAGCTGGCATTAATTCGAGATATACGCAGGAGGGGTAAGAATAAAGTGGCTGCTCAGAATTGCAGAAAAAGAAAACTGGAAAATATAGTGGAACTGGAACAAGATTTGGATCATTTAAAAGATGAAAAAGAAAAATTGCTCAAAGAAAAAGGGGAGAATGACAAAAGCCTCCATCTACTGAAAAAACAACTCAGCACCTTATATCTCGAAGTCTTCAGCATGCTCCGTGATGAAGACGGAAAACCTTACTCTCCTAGTGAATACTCCCTGCAGCAGACAAGAGATGGCAACGTGTTCCTTGTGCCCAAAAGTAAGAAGCCAGATACGAAGAAAAACTAGATTTGAGAAGATCTGACCTTTTCTGAGCTAGTGGGTTGTTTGTTTTGGGGTTTTTTGTTTGTTTTGTACTGTTATACTAAAAGCTCCTACTGTGATGTGAAATGCAAAAATATACTTTATAAGTAATTCTATTCAAAATTATAGTCAAAACTAGGATAGAAAATAATATAAACTTTAAAAAGCATTAAAATAAGTCATCAGTATGCTGAATCAGTAGTTTCACTTTAACTGCAAACTTAATTTCTTAGAACACCATTTGGGCTAGTTTCTGTATAAGTGTAAATACTACAAAAACTTATTTATACTGTTCTTATCTCATTTGTTACGTTCATAGATTTATATGATATGACATCTGGCTAAAATAAAAGCAAATTGTTGCAAAACTAACCACTATGTACTTTTTTATAAATACTGTTATGAACAAAAAGGACATTTTTTTATATTAAATTGTTTAGCTCTGGCAAAAACCAATTTAGTTGAAAAGCTGGTACTAATAAAGGAATATTATGACTGTTAAGTTGTTCTTTGGAATTCATTTGAGTTTGTTCACAGTATTTTCCAGAACAGTAACACACTTAACATACTTAGGTATTCTGCATTTTCAGAATGTTTCCAGTCACTGAAAATATGAAAAGCATTTTATGCTAAACTTCTGGTCCCAGAGCTATAAAGAAATAAAGTATATCAAGAAGATATTTTATCTCTTCAATAGCAAGTACATCTCAACCAAGGAAAATACTGAATGTTGACATGAAAACATTGATTCAGTTTACCCACATCAGTACATGTATGCCTACTTTGTGCTAGGTATTTTTAAAGTACAGAGGACACAATGGAAATCCCTGTCCTGGAATTGTAGACAGCAGAACTACACATGCCAGGATTGGGAAGGCCAGGAGAAAGGAAGCATTGCAATTTGAAATAGGGTTGCAGGGGCACCTGGGTGGCTCAGTTGATTAGCGTCCTGACACTTTCAGCTCAGGGTCATGAGATCAAGCCCTGTGTCAGGGTCTGCACTGGGCATGGAACCTGCTTAAAATTCTTTCTCCCTCTCCCTCTGCCCCCACACTAGAATAAATAGGGTTGCAAATAGGAAAAGGCTTATTGAGATGGCAACATCCAAAGGTGTGGGAGACCCACTGTATTAGCTAAAAAGAGTAATGCAGACAAGAGAAATCCAAAGGCTCTGAGGCCTATTTGAGACAGAACAAGGACTACATGGCTGAAAATGGAGGGGGGAGAAACAGAGGGCAGGTAGAGTAGAATGTGGCACAGAACCTTGTTACACCTTCATGATGGCTTTGGCTTTACCTAGCCAAATGGGGAGCTATAGGTGTTAAGTAGTAACATCTGATTTTTAAGTTTCCTTAGCCTTGTGTGTTGAAAATAGCCTAGAGGGTTAAGATGGGAGCAATTAGATGAATGGGGGGAGCTCTGAAATACGTGGGAGGGACAGTGTTGTCTTAGTCTAGGGTGGTGATAACAGGAATAAGGAGAAGGCACTGGATTCTACAGGTTTCAAAGGTAAAACTAAAAATTTTCTGAGAGAATGGATGTTGGGCGAAGGTGGAGTCAAGGACTTAACATCTTTAAGAACTGAGTTGCCCTGAGATGAAGACTGGTGAGAAGGGAAGTCAAGGTGGGAAAGTCAGTTTATTTTAGGACATAGAGATTAAACATATAAATAAGACAAAATTAAGGCCCCACAAAACAGAAATCTGCAGGCTTTCCAATAGACCACTCACATTACTGATTCACTATTTCTTCATCTGATCAGTTTGTCTTATATTTTGTTTTAAAGTGGGGAAATGGAGATTCATCTTGAGAGTTACACATCTTCAGAGTAAGCACTACATGTGGATTATTCACTGAGTCCTATTAATCCATTAGGAGCAATACAGTACAGAGGTCCACAGGCCCTAAAGCCAGATTGGCTGGGCTTGATGCTGCCATTTTCCTAGAATGACCTCCATTAACTAAAGTACCCAGGCTAGTTTCCTGTCTGTAGGGCAAGAAAGTACTGAGTTACTATACAAAAAGTACTGTGCCTAGCTCATTAAGCATCTTATATCTTATTAGCCTTATTAGGATGCCTTTTAGTTGCTAGTGAAAGAAACTGAAGTGAGATTAGTGAGAGAATTTGACTTGAATGACAAAGCTTAGGGTTGAAAATGAACTCAGGAACTAAGGGGTGTCAACAGGCATTCAGATTCTGCCCCTGGCCTTTCTCATGCAGTCAAGTATCTCCTGGTGGTGGTGGTGGTGAGATCCCTGGAGACTTCATTTTTCCAACCTCAAGAAAAAAATCTCCGATCTTGACTAGAGTGCCCCACTCTTAGACAAAATTATAGGTGTGTGTTGGGGGGGGGGTGGTGGCATGAATTTGAAACCAGCAGCCCCACCTGGAACACCTGGAATTGGCGGGCACTTGGCAAGGGGTGAAAAGCGCTGCTGGGCAGACTGGAATGGACTTCCAGCTCAAGAGCAGAGGAGTTCATTCCAGTAACCATAGTTCTTTACGACACCTGAAAACATTACTTTGAAGTACTAAGCATACTGCACTATGCAGAATTAGAAACCAAAATTTTTAAATATAGTAAATCCTAACCTCATAACAAAAACCAAAGCGAAGTTTTCATCTCTTGATCTGGACTTGAGTTAGAGCTTTTTACCATCCTCAGATTAAATTTGGCTATCCAATTGTTAAACATGAAACTCGTTTCTAGTTTTAAAATGTATACCTATGGCTCTTACACTGATGTATATCAAGCATTCTTAGAAATCGTAACTGAAGGGTACTGCATTTGTTACATGAAGAAACATCTTGCTGAGATTTCTCAAGCCCGTCATTTTTAGGGAAGGGGTGGCTGCTCCACCTGTACTACTCACACCTCAGAACACACACAAAATAATTCTCATTTGTAAAGATATTTACCAGGACAGGTTCAGTTTTCAGTTGCTTTTTATACTTTTTGAGAGCTGGAGAGAATTTGAAGACCTCAAAAACGTTCATTGTATGGGGAGAAGAACTCTTTGAGACATTGGCGTAACGGGTGCCTGGGTGGCTCAGTTGGGTTAAGCATCTGCCTTTGGCTCAGGTCAGGATCCCAGCGTGTTGGCAGGGAGCCCTGAGTTGGGCTCCCTGCTCAGCAAGGGGTCTGCTTCTCCCTCTCCTCCCCCCTTGTGCTTTCTGGCTATCTCTGTTGCTCGCTCTCAAATCTTAAAAGACACTGGCATAATTAACTTTGTCACCCATTAAATTTTAACTATGCTTGAAGATATTAAGACAGTACCTGTAATTACCACCAAAAATATCTTTAGGGACCATGGACCAGGCGACAGATTAAGTTCTTTAAGCCATTATTATTTAACCTTCAGACTTTATGAGGGTAGGTATAATCTCCATTTTACAAAAGAATAATTTGGTAAAACAACTAATCTGGATAGAATGTCAAAATTTTGACTACTTCCAACATTTAATGAAATTTAACATTTCCTTCAATATTAGAGACAACAAATCACAAGTATTCACAATGCTTAAAGTGTTAAAAATCCTTACCAGATTCCTGTTATTTCAAAATACCATTTGTGCATCACCTCAAAGTCTGAAGTCAGACCCACTACCCTCACTTAATACTTGAAGCATGTATTACTAAATCAAACTTAATATTTTGATTACTATTTTTCGAGGGGGAAGGGGAGAGAATCTTAAGCAGGCTCCACGCCCAGCACAGAGCCCAACATGGGGCTGTATCTCAGATGCTGAACCGACTGAACCACCCAGGTGCCCCTTGATTACTATTTTCAATGTAATGTTTAATTGTACATATTTAATGTATATGAAACCAACATGCCTAAGGGTCTGTTGGCATCACACTGCCAAAGTTTAGCATGCGTAAAAAAGAAACCCCAAGTAACTTGCCCAAGCTCACAAAACAACTTAAGTTCGTATCTATTTTATTGATAGTTAACTTGATACGAAGACACAAAAACCTATTGCATTTTTCCAATACCTATTAAGGATTTGAGAGTAGGAGACAAAGATTAAATCCAAACAGACCACCCATCAGTTCTTTTCCTAAGTACATAGTCTAAAGGACAAAAGTTGATTCAACATTTCTGTCAACAGTGCACAGACTAACAATGTATCTTTAAGTGAAAATTACCTGTATTTTAACTTCAGGTGTTAAGTAGTTAACATTTGATATTCATCTTTGTGATTATAGGCCCTCCTAACAATTGTAATGGCTATACACATGGATGCAGTGACCCTTAACCATTTCGTATTTTAAAGTAAAGCTGCCAACACACTTGTACTTAACACTATTTATCCACATTTATCAATAAATTTTACAAGCTATCTTGGGCAAACTCCTATTTCCTAGCTAGCTTTCAGTAGGACGTCCACTTAACCTTTATCGCTTAGATGGCAGTTCAACACACCCTGCCATTACAGGTCTTTGGGGAAAAAATCTAAGCAAAAAAGGTGTACCTTATCTATTATTAACCTTAACCCCTTCCCAATCCTTGGTACTTTCTATACGATCCTAACTGTAACAAGGTCCAATTTTTGCAAAACACTAATCTCCAAGATTTAATTACAGTCTATGAATACGTGGAAGATTCCCATCTTTTCTCATTGCCTGAATATTTAACATTTTCATTCTGAAAAAAATGGCTAATATACTTATTTTGGTAGAAATTAAGTCCACTCTTGCCGAATTACTTTGGGACTCTATTGAACTAGGATATAAGGTACTTAAAGCTACACAATAACAAAACCACTGCATGTGTTGTAATCAAGTAAAATGTGTTGCAATCCCAACAGCTTAAATTCCTCACATGAAGTATTTAACATGTTATGAACGCTAAGAATCTACTTGTGCTGTCAAGTTTTCCTAAAAATCACAATTCTCTAAGATCTACCTTACAAACTCATCACCTTGAGAACTGTTATCACCTTTATTTGGGTTAAAATGCAGTTTGACTAAATTTCATGCTTTTTCCTCCCAGCCCAACCTCACACCACAGCCGACTCAACCAATTCACTGCCTTTGATGGGGGTGGGGGTGGTGGGGTATCATAACCTTAACTCTATTTCTTTCCCCGAAGTTCACATTCCTCACTTGCCACCCCAGCATCTCACCTACTGGTATTCAAGACTTACATCCTTAATAGGCTTTCAGTTTATTTTTTCCACACCTATTTCTAGTGTCACATATTTGTTTTCCACTGAATAGAATCCATCTTTAAAATTTACTGCTTTGTAAAGGATCATTCCAAGTTTCCTGTTATTTTACTAATAATGTAATATTCACCTAGTGTTTAAAATCACATGGACACTGTGAAGTACAAAAACAACACACACATTTCTAAAAATATTTTAATGAAAAAGTTATCTTTCTGTAAACATTTCATTATACTACAAATGAAACATTTGAATCCATTACAGACCACCTCTTAAGTCTTAAAAATCAGGACAAAACATTGAAATTTAAAAGTAATCTTGAGTATTATGTAGGCTAACAATCCTTTCATCACCCCTGCATTAATTTGCAAATTATCCGACTACTTGTGACATCAATTATTGGAACTCCAAGATACTGCTCTTAACTAGAAATGTTTCAAGTTGTGACTTACATAGTGGAACAAGCTTACATAGTGGAACAAGCTTATTTCAGTTGTTCAGATACTTAACAAATCTTTATTACCCAATTTTCTTCAAGATTTCAGTGTGCATCAGGTTTCTTGGGGTTTTTTGAAAAAATGTAGCGTAGGAAGCGGTAACGTGAGATGGCTTGACAAGATCAGCTTTGAAGTTTGCCTCAACCATTTCCCCTTCTTTAGAACCTTTTTTTTTAAACTGGTGCTATGACGGAAGAGCACATTTCTCAGGAATGACAGTGGAGCTACATTTACATAAAATCACTTTATTTCATAAGAAATGAGATGGACTGTAAAGAACAATGCCTTTTAAAAAATGTTTCCTGTCTTAATTTCAACACTAAAACCAGTAAAGAAATTTTAATGAAAAGGGTATTACCTTCTTCAACACTTCAATCTATGTGTAGAAATTCAGTTCTGATTTAGGTACGGAAATAGAGCCAACCAGTCATTTTCTGAGAATAAACTTAGGCAAACTAACCTATCTACTTATGAACCTTATAATTTAGAAACTGTATGAAGCCTGTCCAAGTGTTTGCCCAACATGGGGCTTAAACTCATAAACCCAAGTGAGAATTGCACGCTCTACCGACTAAGCCAGCCAGGTACCCCTCAAATCTCAATTTTTAACAAGCCCCTTTGAGGCAGCAATAGCCCTTATGAATAATCAGCAACTGATATGAATAATAAATAATATCTTAACCATTCTTTGGGAAATCTTTTAAAAAGGAAACATTAGCATAATTAGGCCCTACTAGTTCTGGACAGCTGGATAAAAAGAACCAAAAGTGTATCTTATTAGTTCAAATAATTCCCTGAATTTATATGCAAGAGAATTTGAGGCCACTTGAATGAAGACCATTTTTCTATCTGTTCACCTGACAAATGAGGATTGGCAGTTTAGTGCTTCTGTTGTGTCATGCTTATTACCTTACTCCTCCTCTTACCAAAAATCACCTGTACCCTAAAGACACCAAGAATGAATTATATACATGAGGCCACATCTGACTCAAGATACTCATGGTTGTTGCAGGGCCTAAAACTGTTTTATGTGGTTCTCAAAGTGTTCAGCTGAATAATTTTGCCAATGTACCTAATAGTTTGAAAATATGTAATGTGTATTTGTAGGGAAACAAATGGTGTCATCAGCTTTTACTGTGAGCTACAAACCTTACCCAGCCAGAAACCTTCGTATTTAAGATGGTAGGAAAGACATTCCTCATTTAGGCAAGAAGGGTTCTCATTCAACCTGCAAATCAAAAAGATTACTCTTACCTTGCTTTACAAAAAATTACTCTTTAATTAGTGAAAAAATTCAAATTCAAGCCTTACCTAAATGCTTATTGCCCTTCCTTGCAGGTCTAAATGCTAGACCTAGTGACTGTGGCAACTATCTCTCATTGATGTTCCAATAGGCGAAGAGCTCCTTCCTGCTAGACTTTCTTCGATATTTCAGTTGTAATAAGCAGATTTAACTAGCTTTTGGAAAGTTGCTCACTATCACCATAGTATCTTATGCCTTCACTTCTCTGTAGTTGAAGCTCTTGCTGCTGCCTTGTCATTCTTTATTTATGCTGACTTGTCCATACTCAAAAGGCTGCTGAAGTCCTGTCTTAGTGAGTCTCCTTTGATCCAGACTGTGCTTAAAATGCACATCTTAGGTCCTTTAAAGCTGGTTAAATCGCTCTCCTCATGGCTTACTTTTCCACACTGTTCACAAGAACTAAGCTAATACAACTTATAAACAGGTTACATACACAGATTTCACCTGCTTATAGGTTGCAAACATCAACTTACTGAAAATATTTTCACTATTAAACTAGTTCCAGAACATAAAAAGTTTGTTAACAGTACAATTAACCTCATATGCCATTAAAGGATACTGTCAAGGTTGTGTCAAACAATTTCACAAACAGAAACAGGAAATGTTAATCTCCCCCATTCCTTCAACCTTTATTATGTGGAATAAAAGAACTTGAGACAATTTAGCTCAATTTTAATAAAATGTTTCCCAAGCAGTACTTTGACCAGGTACCCAGGTTTAAGTTATGAACATTGACAGTGTCCATTTATATAACCACATTTGAAGTTGTTAAAGACTTAACCATTTTCTAATATTAGCCTATTTTCTACGCTGCTTATTCACATATGTCCATTAACAAATGGAATGTTGTCTGTTACATTTATTGGTTTGTGAGTGTTTTCTGGAGAACTGCAGTATCTGTGAAGACCGATTTCCATGCTGGCATTGCATGCATCCAAATATTAATAATGCACAGAGGCACAGAATTAGAGCAACAAGAGAGCATATTCAAACACTAGCACGCCCCATTCCCCTTTTTATTGCTTGTTTTGCTTAGTACTTCTGAAAACAAAAATAATCTCGAATTCAACGTTCAACTGCCAAAGAAAGAATAACAGCAGAGCACACAACTTAGGGCTTGAATGAAATTGTAAGCACTAGCTGGCGCAAAACAGTAGACATTGGTGTTTATATATATGACCTTATCTGAAACTCTTCTCAACCAAGGTCTTCCAAACCAAACTGCTAACTCATACCAATATGATTCAGGTTCAAGCATACACATGGAATAACAGTGTGTTCTTCTGGATATTAGTGAGCAAGAACTCGGACTATGCAAATGTGAATTCAGGTCTCTGGGAAGTGAGAAGCTTGTACTAAGCAACTGTGCTACACTTCTACTGCAGTAAAGTCATCTGGGATTTTATCTAGACTGTCCTCGGTTTTATCCAATAAAATACAGAGGGTACAAACAGGAAAGCATGCCAGCCAGTTAAGGGTTCAACAATGCATGATTTTTATTCTCTTGCTTCTGAAAGCTTGTACCAAAAAAATATATATATTAAACCAAGGAAAATAACTGAAGACTTATGGGCCTCTTGTGCTTTGAAAAGGGAAAAAAAAAAAAGGGTAGCCACTAATTTGCTCAGACACAGGCTTAGTGGTCCTGTATTTTGAAGTTTTTAAGAATGGTTTTTAAGGGAAGGGAAAACATCCACTACCCCTTTTCCAGAATTTTAAAGAGGGCAGTAGACATTCTTTACACCCAAATAAAACTATGGCAGTTCACATGTGACCAAGGTGAATGTAGAATGGAGATGTTCTAAACACAGCTAGGACTCTCAGCAAAACTAACACACTAAAATCATATGATTACATTTTGAAAGAAAATGCACAAAAACCAAATAGGAATTTTGAGATTTTTTCATTTGAAGGTAAATCTTAACGCTATTAAATTCACAAATATGCTAATTTAAATACCCAATTCTATTTATCTAAAACACACATTGCAAACATACAAATATCTATTCTCTCCACATGTCAGAGCCCATTCATTTCATGGTTTGGAAATGCAGAGAATAGATTCCCCTTAAACTGCAAGTCAGCAGGTGTTTCTTTACAGTTAACTTTAGCAAAATTCATACAAAATAGTAATTAACAAATGATCTTCTTTACTTGTTAACTCACAAGGAAACACCTTCAAAACTGCATTTTGTTAAAGTTTCTGTACTAAAATGTAGAAAAACTGAACTACACAAATATTGAAAAGTTAAAAATTCCTTAATTTTTTATTCCTGGTACCACTACCACAATTTACAGGGCAATATACCTGATGTAATGAAAAGAAAAAGAAAAAGACAAAGCTACAACAGATAAAAGACCTCAGGAATGTACATCTAATTGACACTACATTGCATTAATCAATAGCTGCACTTTTTGCAAACTGTGGCTATGACAGTCCTGAACAAGAAGGGTTTCCTGTTTAAGCTGCAGTAACTTTTCTGACTATGGATCATCGTTCCTTCTGTGGCAGATTTTTACAGTTCCTCTAATGCATTTGGGACGACTGTCTCAAAGTAACCTGCAGCTTTCCTGACAACTCCTCGCTCTCTCTCCTGCTAAGAACTGTAGCCTGTTGAATAATACAGGATAAAAAAATTATTACACTCAGTGAACAGTTCCACATATTCTTTATCATCATGATAAAATTTTAAAGATACCTACCCTTTTCTTCTGAATTTTTTTTTTAGAACCTTCTGCTACCATATCCACCACTTCCACCACCAGATCCATAACCACCTAGAAATACACAGGTTTTTTAAAAAAATGTTTTTAAGTTTTTAAATTAAGAAATCCATGAGAAATTTTAACTAAAAGGGGGGGGAGTACTTACCACCATAGGGACTGCCCGAGCTTCTTCCACCAAAACTGCCCCCCTTCATGGGTCCATAATTTGATTGTTGTTGTCCACTATAATTTCCAAAATCATTATAGTTCCCACCACCACCATAGTTACCTGAAATTACAGAAGTTTTACTTGTGGTTAACCTACAAAATTATTTTCCTCCTTTAATACACACGCCTATTATCTTTCCATAATCATGACAGCACACTCTAGGAAATGTACAAAGCAACCCTTCAAAAACCATATATAGAGCTATGGACTCCACAACAGATGCCCGCTTGCAGACTTCAGGCATTAAGAGGGGAAACAGTGAAGATGGTCCAGAAGAGCATGTACGTGAATACATGTCATCTTTTGTTCTACATCAGATGCCAACATCCTTGCATATTCTTGGCTTCATACCACTAACCCCATCAAAACTCTGCTTGATTCACTCCGATTTGGACATAGCACAACTTCTAAGTCAATGACAAAGAAGGTATTTTAAATTGGCTGTTAAAAAAAATGTTCTAGATAAGAACTAGGATGATCGGTAGGGGAAGAAAGGGATAAAGAAAGGGGGTAATCAGAAGGGGGAATGAAACATGAGAGACTATGGACTATGAGAAACAAACTGAGGGCCTTAGAGGGGAGGGGGTGATGGGTAGTAAGGAGGGCACGTATTGCATGGTGCACTGGGTGTTATACGCAACTAATGAAGCATCGAACTTTACATCGGAATCCGGGGATGTACTGTATGGTGACTAACACAATATAATAAAAAATCATTAAAAAAACAAATATTCTAGGGGTGCCTGGCTGGCTCAGTGGGTAGAGCATGCAACTCTTGATCTTGGGTCTGAGTTCGATCCCCATGTTGAGCAGAGTACTTAAAAATAAAGAAAAATTTAAAAATTAAAAAAAAACCCAACCCTAAAAACCTTGTCAGAACATTAATGCACCCCCAAAAAACTCAGTGCATTATTTGTAACAAAGCTCTTTACCTGTAGTTATCGTAAAATAATGATGCAAACTTGCTTATTGTCTGAAATGTACCTAGGACTTCTGTCCCTTTAACTCCAGACCAGTTCATTTCAGTGTGTCTGCACATTCAATTTGCAGTTCCCATTTGTCCGATTTAAAAATGCCCAGAATTCTGACAATAAGTACATTAATGAAAAATGTCCATTTCAATTACATAATGAACGTATTTTTACCCATTTGATAAATAGCCAGCAAAGCGAGAAAATTCAGTTTAATCTTTCATCATTTGAGTATTTCCTAGTACTACTATTTAACCAAATGTTGCATTTTAATATTTTCAAATACGTTATGAACTATAAACAATTTTGAACATTTAGAACAAGTGAAAGCTTACCACCTCCAAAATTTCCTCCTTCATTGTAACCATCATATCCTCCACCACCACCACCGTATCCGCCTCCTTGGTTTCCATATCCTGGTCCACCACCACCATAGCCTCCTCTACTACTATAACCAGGACCACCACCATAGTTGCCACCTTAAAAAAATTGGAAGTCACACAAAAACATAAATGTGTTAAGTTACTGAACCCTGTATTACAACTGATCAACTTGAAAATAAACCAATAACTTAACATTCTAAAAACTGGTAATACCTCATTAACAGAGCATCAAAAACTTGGGCTGGGGTGCCTGGGTGGCTCACTTGGTTAAGTATCTGCCTTAGGCCCAGGTCATGATCCCAGGGTCCTGAGATTGAGCCCTACATCAGGCTTCCTGCTCCGTGGGGAGCCTGCTTCTCCTTCTCCCTCTGCCATTCCCCTCCACCTCCCACTTGTACTTTCTGGCTGTCAAATAACTTAAAGAAAGGGGGGGGGGCGCCTGGGTGGCACAGCGGTTAAGGGTCTGCCTTCGGCTCAGGGCATGATCCTGGCGTTATGGGAGAGCCCCACATCAGGCTCCTCCGCTATGAGCCTGCTTCTTCCTCTCCCACTCCCCCTGCTTGTGGTCCCTCTCTCGCTGGCTGTCAAATAAATAAATAAAATCTTTAAAAAAAAAAAAAAAAGCCTGGCCTTGTGAGGATTAAGATGAATGCATAAATATCTTTTCACACTAAAAAAAATTTTTTCTTATTTTTAGAAATTAAAGTTCACTAAAGAAAACAGTGAACAGTCTCCCGAGACAGACAATTCAGCTCACACGCTAGTAAAATAAATGTTACTGGCCAAAAAGGAACTCGTTAATGCTACAAATTTAGGGGGGAAAAATCTAGTTCAGAATACTTTAATGGTGAAGCCAGGCAAGTTATAACTGAAATAAAAATATAAACAAATATGTAACTTTCCATAAAGTACAGAAACAAAATCAAAGTATCAAACATCCATTAAAAACTTACCATCACCTCCAAATCCATTATATCCACCATCACCTCCTCCATAACTACCTCTGCTGCCACCACCTCCACCACCATAGCCTCCTGAGGAAAATCAAGGCATGAATTAAAAATAAATATACAGCTTACCAATAAATTTCAGACAGACACAATCGAAGACCCCTCTTACCTCTTCCACCAAAGTTTCCACCACGGCCAAAGTTACCACCACCTCCAAAGTTTCCTCCACGACCCATGAAGTTGCCAGATCCACCTCCACGACCTTTAACACGGGCAAAGGAGAGCTTTAAAAACTTTACAAATGCCACTCGCACCTACTGTAGGTGTATATATTGTAATACTCACCTCTTTGTGATCCAGCAGACTGCATTTCTTGTTTAGAAAGGGCCTTTTTCACTTCACAATTATGCCCATTAATAGTGTGGTATTTCTGAACTAAAATTTGTTTTAATCAAACAAACAAACAGAAGTTATTTGAGGTTTGGAAAAACACATATAAATGATAACCTTTATCACTACATAACTTACTCAAATATC
Source organism: Ailuropoda melanoleuca (assembly GCF_002007445.2). Classification (NCBI taxonomy): domain Eukaryota; kingdom Metazoa; phylum Chordata; class Mammalia; order Carnivora; family Ursidae; genus Ailuropoda; species Ailuropoda melanoleuca. The sequence continues at coordinate 145,111,217 of NC_048219.1, read as the reverse complement.
AAGTAAGTAGTGACTGAGTGAGAATGAGGGAGTGTTCTAAAATGTCATTTATGAAAACTGAACCATATGTTATATATGCTATCAAACAATACAAAACGATAAGCAATTTGGCGAATCTAACATAGCACAAAGGGACCTTTTCTGTTTTCTCATTCAAGTCCCAATAAATTTCTACTTACCAACAATTTTATCAACTGTATCATGATCATCAAAAGTTACAAAAGCAAATCCTCTCTTTTTTCCACTCTGCCTGTCTTCCATAACTTCTATGGTTTCAATCTTGCCATACTTTTCAAAGTAGTCTCTCAAGTTATATTCTTCTGTATCTTCTTTAATACCACCAACAAAAATTTTCTTCACTGTTAGATGGGCACCAGGCTTCACAGAATCCTACAAATAAAAAATAAGTCAAAACCCAAATTCTTCAACAATCTCACATATCACAAAGCATAATATTATCAAAATACCTCTCTAGAAACAGCTCTCTTTGGTTCCACTACACGCCCATCAACCTTGTGTGGTCGGGCACACATTGCTGCATCCACCTCTTCAACACAAGAGTAAGTCACAAAACCAAAACCCCTGGAACGTTTTGTTTGGGGGTCTCTCATCACCTACAAAACAAAAATTTTGAGTACTGAAATACATCTGTAGCGGTCCTACACCCCTTAACAACCTTTTTTCTGTTCCTTTAGTAACTCACCACACAATCTGTAAGTGTACCCCATTTTTCAAAATGTTCTCTTAAACTATCATCTGTAGTTTCAAAGCTCAAACCACCAATAAACAGTTTTCTCAACTGCTCTGGTTCCTTTGGATCATGGCCCTGAGGAAACAAATACATTTTAATTATTTCTTTTAGCAGGTGAATTGCTGAAATGTAGACTTCTTTAATCTGCTACAAATAATAAACTCAGCATCAAATTCATGTACCATTAACATTTTGTCCAATTAAAAACTGGAGTAAGATCACACATCAAATGGTTAAAGGTACCCAAATACCAAAAAAAAAAAATATCTATACAGCCTTTCAAATGCCGACATCACCTGAACTACATTTCAGTCCAAGAAAAATTCCAGAATCAAAGTCCCTTAACTTTAGACTACAGCTACAAGTATCTGGGGACAAATTATTTGTCTACCGACAAACTGCTCTTTAAGAAAACAAAGTGCTATAGTAGTGTTCCATCCACACCATTTTTCATGTCTTCCCTCATCAATCTACACTTCAAACATTCCATGTTAAACCACAAAACTGTGAAGCATGTAACTTAAAGGTTATGAGAGGCAAATTTTTAAAAATCCTTCAGTTTCAAGCACAGCCAGGTTAAAATAGGTATTATGCAATTAAAAGCCAAACCAGCATTATCCCCCACCCCAGAATACAAAAAGAAACCGACCATTATCTATCCTGATAGCTTTCTGTAACTAACATGTTTCAGGTTTTATACTGTAAAGTTACCTATTTGCACTTGTATTACAGGGCAAAAGTTTCAAAAAGATATTACAGGGTCACAAAAAGGGCAAGTTGCATTTGTATTAAATATAGTATATACTTTTTGACAATAATGGAGCACAACAGGAACTGAGATTTTTAAAAAGATACGGTCCGAATTGTTTCGCAACTGAACTAGCTCCTCACTAAATTACACGAACTGCCATTTAATGCATGCATTAAGTATAGTTCATCCAAAGTCCTTAAATAAAGGGGCTCACATTTACATTCTAATTTCTTCATGTGTCTTCCAAAGTAGAGATGTTAAGGCATTTAATATGAAAAGATTGTCACATGCTAGAAAAAAATGTTAAATGATTAATAGCCTAAAGCATCAATTCACTTGGTCTCATCTTTTCAAATATTGGTTAATACATTTAATCGATAGAACACGGAAATGACAAGAAATTATAACCCACATGAAATTATCTCAAACACATGAAAAATTGAACTGTGGTTGCAGCCCTCTCAAACAAAAATTCAAGAAAAACTACAACCAGAGCCGACCCACATGGCGCGAAAATACGTGTAATTCTAAGTACTTTAGCAAGAATGGCAGATCAGGAAGTATTTTAAAGCAGCAAACTTTTTAAAAATTTCGTACTGTCAACAGGGTACTGCGAAGAAAAAACAGGAGAGTTAAATTCTCGTCGCCTTAAAGATATCTGAAAGGACTAGAAACGCGCCGGCATTAACTTCAGCGAAAGCACTAGGCCGCAAGATTCGAGGCCATTTGTGGCATTTTCTGCCGGGCCGCCTACTCCCGCTTCCTTCCAATCCCGCGCTCTTTCCCGGCGGCGGAGCGAGGCGGCGGCCATTGCGGCCCAATGCGCCATTTCGTAACGCGGCAGCGGATCAATGTCAATGTGGCCGCCGCCCGCCTGCTCGCTCGCCCGGATGTGACTGCTCGTCCCTTCCCCTCCCCCACCGCCTCCTCCCAACCGCTCCTGCCGGGGCCCGCCATGCCGCCCTCGGCCTCGAATCCGAGGCCGCGCGGCCGGTGGACCAGGTCCCCTCCCGAGGTCTCCCCAGCCACGCAGCGCCTCCGAGGGGCCACCTGTGCAGCCGAAGGAGAGGGCGAGGAGGACGAGGAGCCCCAAGAAGGCCTCTGAGGCCCGCTCCCCTCCCCCCCCCACCGCCCGTCTCAGCGCAGAGCGCGGGACGGCCGATCCGGTCCACCCGGCCTCCCCGCTCCCACCGAGCTAAGCCCCCCACGCCGGCCACTACCCATCAACCCCCCGCTCTCCCCCTAATACCTCCTCCCCCCGGCGGCGACGGCGACGGCCGGAGTCGGGCTGGGGGCGACCGGGCGGCGGTTTTACCTCCATTTTGAGACCGGACTCGCCTCTTCCAACTCGAGTTCAATATGGGACCGAGAGGAAGAGGCGGGGCTAGTCGTCACGTGACGCGCTTTCCGCGCGCCGCCGTGCTGGTGGGGGAGGGGCGAGTCGGGAAGGGGCGTGGCCAACTGGGCGCGAAGAGAGTATGGACAAGCGGGTTGGCTGGCGAGGAACGGGGGCGGGCCGGGCCGCGGGAACGCGCGCGTCTCTCCAACTTCCAGTGCGGTGCCGCCCTTTCCGCCGTTCGCGCCCGGGCTGCTGCGGTGACGTCCGCTCGGACTCAGCCAATGGTGAGCGCCCACGTCGGGAGAAGGCCTTGTGACCGCTCGTCACGGGAGAAAAAGGCCTTTCTTTTTCTTCTTGCGTTTCTTTCCCCACCCCCACGTAGGCCTTTTGGTGTTCACTTACGAATTCATTTCTTTCCGGTGCCTGAATAAAACCCCAGTTTTCTTTCTTGTACTTCAAGGTTGTAAGAAAGCCCTCTGGGCCCCTCGGCATCTCCTCACACTCTTCCGGGTGCCAGAGACCAGTTTCTGTGACTGAGACGCCCACTGTGAGGGCCCGCACTGAACAGTCCTGCGACCCCCAACTTAAATGAATCTTGGGCACGTTGGAAAGGCCTCAAAAACGCGGCTGATACAGTGAAATTTCACCCTTAATGAGGTGAGGCAGAAGTGGTCGAGGTTAGTTCATAAAGTACTCACCGAACTCAAGAAATCTGTCGCCCCTGTTTACTTAACTTCTGGTTACTGTGGAAAGAGCTGAAGCAGCTGTTCTCGCGGATTTAATTTAAGGAATGATTTACAAGATTTTCGAAAAGGATGGCCAGATAGTCTTCCTATGCGCGAGTGATTTTTACCTTAATGTTTCCAGCTCGGTCTCGAAGTATAACGAACGAGATTAAAGAGTTAGAAACCAGAGATCTAATAATCCTTTCTTGATCTAGTGAAGTAATTTAAAGTCATTCGACCTTACTGAGATTTTGTTTTAGTTTTTTAAATGAAAGTGGGGGTGAAATTAGGTGATCTTCAACACCTTTGAGAGCTGTGAATTAATAGTCTACGGATCCATATTTAAAGAAAGGTGCTGATAAAAGTGACCACAATTTACAAGTCTCCCTGCCCTGCTTAGAAATGCCCTGTATTTTAATGTAGCAGTGCCAAAGAGCACCTCCTTTAGAATTGATCAAGTCCTCCCTTGGAAAGATTAGAAATAAAGTCAAATATATTATAAATTCCTTGAAAAACAGTTCTTGTTAACAAATGGGGAATGGTCGGTTTAGAGTTTAGAAAAGAACACAAAGAATAAGAATTTGTTGGTATTTATCTACCACTGCCAAGCGGAACAGGTGTTTTATTTGGGAGACGTGAACAAAAAGTACCCTGTTCTGCGGCAGAAACCAGTCTCCTGGCCTTCCTGTACTTGGATGAAATAACCCTCCAAACCAGCCTTCTGTTACTATGATTCCATATCAAAAGCAAGCCATTATGTATTCTTATCAGGTACTCCTAATACCCAACAGCAGTAGTTAAGATGTTCAGAAAATGTTTACCCCAGTGTTTTGCTTATACATCAAGGCTTTTGAGTTTGATTACTGTGAAACAGTCATCCATAACTTCATCAATTCGTGTACTTAGAAAAACACAGTTAAAGACCTTAGGAAGATGGTATCCACACCAAGGTACCTAAGAGGCACTTCAAGGGTGATCAAGAAGACTGATCACTTGGCTTCACTATAGGGCATGTTCGTCCAGATGTTTCCTAACCAAGTTATTTCTAATCAATAATAACAATCATAATTTGCTGCTATTCTTTCTCTTTTGAATTGTATTAAATTCTTTTTTTTTTTTTTTTAGATTTTATTTATTTGAGAGAAAGAAAGAGAGAAGGAGCAGTGGGAGGGGAAGAGGGAGAGGGAGAAGCAGACTTCCCGCCAAGCAGGGAGCCTGATGCAGGACTCGATCCCAGGACCCTGGGATCATGACTTGGGCCAAAGGCAGCCGCTTAACCAACTGAGCCTCCCAGGCGTCCCTGAATTGTATTAAATTCTTATATTCATATGAGAAGTGATGGGGGTTGTGATATTAAGTACTTCACCCAGGAACCTGGTATATCAGTCCATTTATTCTCGTCTTTTGTCCTTCAGTAAATGTAGATCCTCTCTTTGGATTTGTCCAGGTTTGTTGTTCATCCAGACTCTGTGATTTTGAGACATTAGCTGTTTTTTATGCTCTTGTCTAAGCTTACCCTCCAGCCCTGCAGCCTCATGGTATCTCATACAAATATCCATGCTGGAGTTCTTGACCCTGTTGGATACAAACTTGAATCTTAGCCGTTGTCTATCCCTGTAGCCCTGGCTCTCTTTGAAATGTGATAGAGAGGAAAGAGAGTATATGGGGTGGGAAGCAGGGAACAAGGGCCCTAGTGTAAGATGAGGTGGCAGACACACTTTATAAATAAATTATATCAGGGCCTCTCAACTTCTTGCATATCACAGCACATACAGAAAATGATAATTTTTGCACAGCACACTAGGTTACCTAAATGAGATTTGGAAGCATCTAAACGATGTAAAAAAAAATTCATAGCATTATCTTTATATAATTATAAATTATACTGTGTTAGAGAATATATTAGAAATTGCATTTGAATAACCCAAATAAATTTTTCCACATTTGTTAATATCAACTTGAACTTGGTTCTGTGAATATATTTTGATACTAGGTTTTATGGTTGAAGTGACTTTATGCAGTTTCTGATCTAAACTTCTCTTTTTTTTTTTTTTTTAAAGATTTTATCTATTTGAGAGAGAGAGTGTGTGAGAGAGAGAGAGAGAACACAAGTTGGGGGGGAGGCAGAGGGAGAAGCAGCCTCTCTGCTGAGCAGGGAGGGCGATGCAGGGCTCAACCCCAGGACCATGGGATCACGACCCGAGCCAAAGGCAGACGCTCAACCAACTGAGCCACCCAGCCGCCCCTGATCTTAACTTTTTTAATGATAAACTTTAATGATAAACTACAATCCGAATAGTAATTATTGGTGAGGACTCTGATCACGTAAGTGGGTGATAAAATACTTAAAATCATTTTTGGGCAACCATTCAAAATTTACAATTATAACTATATTTAAAGAATAACAATTCTTTTACTGGGGCGCCTGGGTGGCACAGCGGTTAAGCGTCTGCCTTCGGCTCAGGGCGTGATCCCAGCGTTATGGGTTCGAGCCCCACATCAGGCTCCTCTGCTGTGAGCCTGCTTCTTCCTCTCCCACTCCCCCTGCTTGTGTTCCCTCTCTCGCTAGCTGTCTCTATCTCTGTCAAATAAATAAAAAATCTTTAAAAAAAAAAAACAAAACAAAACAATTCTTTTACTGACAGATGTAATATTGCAATGTCATAAGATAATGCAAATGGATTTGGAACCCAATAGTGTATTTTTTATCTGGATTTCCACATTGAAACTCTAGCTTTCAGAGCATGCATGCATTGTCAGCAGCTAGTCTGGACACCAAAAAAAGAGTGCATTGCTACAAAGGGATAGAAATAGCCACTACATGTTAAGAATATTAAGGGCATTGCCTGGAGTTGAACCCACCAGAAACCCCACTCTGCCCAGGCTTCTCTTTCACCCTCTATCAAACTACCCGAGACTGTGTGCTCTGCCCCTAGGATATCTGGATCACAAACTCGAGCATTGGCTCCATCTCCCTGGTCCCTGTTGTGCACTGAAGCGCTTTGCATGTGGATGCCCATGTGACAGGCATCTCCTTGGCCATGCACACTCAGCAGGACTTAAGTGCTGGTTTTTGTCCACAGTGCTTGCTGCTGCTTTGGCATAGATCCTGGACTGCTCCACACAGGCTGCCCTAAGGAGACCTAAACAAGGCAGCTCATGGCCAGAGGTACTGACCCAGGGAGCTCTGGCTCTCCCTGAACCCTCTGAACTGCCCCATTGCAGGAGAGGTCAGTTCCTTAATCCACATTCAGGCCACCAGCATGCCAAAGTTCAGTAGTTGTGAAGCACTACCTAGATTGTGTGCCTAATTTTATGAATGAGGAAGTTGTTCTGCAGATCAAGGAGTTGATTTTTTCTTTTTCTTTTTTTTTTTTTTTAAGATTTTATTTATTTGACAGAGAGAGACACAACGAGAGAGGGAACACAAGCAGCAGGAGTGAGAGAGGGAGAAGCAGGCTTCCTGCTGAGCAGGGAGCGCGATGTGGGGCTCGATCCTAGGACTCTGGGATCATGACCTGAGCCAAAGGCAGACACTTAACGACTGAGCCACCCAGGCGCCCCAGGAGTTGATTTTTTCTAAGAATAATAGCGAATTATGGTAGAGTCAGAACTAAAAGAGAAAGAAAATTGATTGAAAATGTTTTGGAAGGAGGAAGGTAATTCTTAGGAGGAATTGTAATATAAGCTTTGTTACCCACCACTATATTCAGAATATGATAATAACTTTATTTTTCTAAAATCCTGTGTTTTATTTCTTTTTATTTATTTTAACGATTTTATTTGTCAGAGAGAGAGCAAAAGAGAGCACAAGCAGGGGGAGTGACAGGCTGAGGGAGAAGCAGGCTCCCTGCTGATGTGGGACTGATTCCAGGACCCTGGGATCATGACCTGAACCGAAGGCAGCCGCTTAACCTACTGAGCCACCTAGGTGTCCCGGAATCGTGGTTTTTACATAAGGAGTATATAAAGTAAAACACAACAAAATTCCATTTATATTTTCTTCTAGACCTAATGAATGTATTAAAAATATATGAATGTGTATGGGGCACCCAGGTAGCTCAGTCAGTTAAGTGCCTGCCTTCAGCTTAGGTCATGGTCTCAGGGTCCTGGGATAGAGCCCCATTTGGGGCTCCCTGCTCAGCAGGAATCGGCTTCTCCTTCTCCCTTTACCCCTCCTCCTGCTCGTGCACACGCACGCGCTTACTCTCTCTCTCTCAAATAACTAAATATATGAATGTATATATGTAACCATAACTATTTCATTTATACAAAAATATATCAAACTATCCAGATTGATCTAAAGTTTTCATTTAACCCCCACTTAATAAACCAGTAATTTATTGAACTCTATGTGCCAGGCACTGCTAAGTGCTGAAAATTCATTATAGTCACATTTTTAAAAAAGATTTTGTTGGGGCGCCTCGGTGGCACAGCGGTTAAGCGTTTTCCTTCGGCTCAGGGCGTGATCCCGGCGTTATGGAATCGAGCCCCACATCAGGCTCCTCCGCTATGAGCCTGCTTCTTCCTCTCCCACTCCCCCTGCTTGTGTTCCCTCTCTCGCTGGCTGTCTCTATCTCTGTCGAATAAATAAATAAAATCTTTAAAAATAAATAAATAAATAAAAGATTTTGTTTATTTATTTGAGAGAGAGAGAGAAGATGTGTGCACACTTGCACGAGGTGGGGGAGGGGCATCGGGAGAGGGAGAAGCTGACTCCCTGCTGAGCAGGGATCTCATGCTGTCAGAGGCAGGGGCTTAATCCCAGGACCCTGAAATCAGGATCTGAGCCAAAGGCAGACACTTAGCTAACTGAGCCACCCAGGCGCCCCTATAGTCACATTTTTGGACACGTACTGTATACCTGGCACTTTTCTAAGCACCTTCTATTCCTGATCTCATTTAATTCGCTTAGCAACCTTAGGAGTAGGTCCCATTATTGCCATTTTTTAAGTGAGTAAACTAGGGTTTAGGAAGTTGAATAAATTGATCAGGGTCATATAGGCTCTACAATTGAGGAGTTGAGGTGGAATGTTACATCATAGCTCTTTGTACGTTTTACTATTCTTGAAAGTAACAACCTTTTCTTAAAAGATTTTCTGTCCTGTATCTGTCACATTCACTACCTCTTTCATCATGTCTGCAAAGACTTGTATACAAGAGTGGCTGACTCATAGTAGGCAACTCGTTTGTTTTTGAAGAAATAAGTGAATAAGGGGTTCCCCGGGTGGCCCAGTCGGTTAAGCATCTTCTTTCAGCTCAGGTCATGATCTCAGGGTCCTGGGATTGAGCCCTACATTGGGCTCCCTGCCCAGTTGGGAGCCTGCTTCTCCCTCTCCTTGTGCCTGCTGCCCCCCTTGCTTGTGCTTGCACACACTCTGTGTGAAATAAATGTTCTTTAAAAAGTCTTTAAAAGGGGCGCCTGGGTGGCACAGCGGTTGAGCGTCTGCCTTCGGCTCAGGGCGTGATTCTGGCGTTGTGGGATCCAGCCCCACGTCAGGCTCCTCTGCTATGAGCCTGCTTCTTCCTCTCCCACTCCCCCCTGCTTGTTCCCTCTCGCTGGCTGTCTCTATCTCTGTCAAATAAATAAATAAAATCTTTAAAAAAAAAAAAAGTCTTTAAAAATAAATAACTAAATGAATGAACAATGAATGAAATATTTTGGGCCTAGTGCAAAATGAAAATGCAGCACCCCTTGTTCAAAAATTAGTAAGAATTTCAAGACTGACATCAGAGTATCAAGCCAAACCAGGACTCTCCAGAGCCCAGTGACCTGTGTAGAATGTTCTGTCATATACCTATGAGGCTGACCCTCATGCCTAGTGTAGTGCCCTGTCTAGAGTAGGCTCTCAGTCTCTTAAACAATTTGTTCACTTTTCATTTTGTGATGTATCTACACTTCCTCATCAGCAACTCATTTCTTAAGTGTTCATAATCTAGTTTGTTCCTCAGGCTATAGAAAATCTTTCTTCAAAGTCATAAATGATTATCTAACCATCAAATTAATTTTTCTATTCTCAGTGTTAATTCTTTTGACTTAGTTCAGGCTACTTTAGCAAAATACCAGAGATTGGGTGAATTTAAAAACATTTATTTTCTACAGTTTTAGACTGGGAAGTCTATCAAGGGTGCCAGTATGGTTGGGTTCTTGTGAGAGCCCTCTTCCTAACTGCAGATGGCTGCCTTCTTGCTGTGTCCTTTCATGGAAAAAAGAGAAGGAGAACTATCTCTTGTGTTTCTTCTTTATAAGGACACTAAGCCCAACATGAGAACTCTACCTTGCTGACTTGATTGTCTCCTAAAGGCCTCATCTCCAAGTACCAACACATTTGGTATTAGCATTCCAACCTGTGAATTTTGGGGCAACACAAATATTCAATCCATAGCATACCTCTCTAACCTGGGGATTGACAGTAATGCCTATCCCTCCTTTTTGGTGTTCTCCTACCTTGTCTTTATTAAGGACATTAATTCTCCCCTTCACTGTTCTCTCTAATCCCCTCTGGATCCTTTCCTCCATTTCCTTCTCTCTCTGTTTCCATGAGATTTGTAGCACTGAGAATCCTCAGGGAATCTGTACATGCTTCCCAGGAGGTTAAAGTAGTGGTCAGTTCTGATAAGTGTGTTGTGATGATAGAATAGATCACAACACCCTCCTCCCCAACACACACACACACACACACACCCCACAGATGGATGATTTAAAGGATGAGGTAGTTTGATACTAGAAGTATTGATGAATGCACACTGATTATGCTGTCCGACAGGTTCCAACTTGAAAGTTCGGAAAGGCTAAAAATCTTTGTGATAGGTCTTTTACAAATGACTTCCTTGTGCTTCCCTTGTCACATCTTGTGGAATGGATATCTGTGATTTCACCTGTCTAACATCTAGTTTCCTTCTAGTAATTGCACTCTGATTTTCTTTTTCTTTCTTTCTTTCTTTCTTTTTTTTTTTTTACGAATTTATTTATTTATTTTAGAACAATAGCAAAAGAGATCACAGAGGGAGACAGATGGAGAAGCAGACTCACCGCTGAGTGGAGAGTCCGACGCGGGGCTCGATTCCAGGACCCTGAGATCATGAGCTGAGCTGAAAGCAGATGCTTAACCGACTGAGCCATCCAGGCACCCCTCACACTCTGATTTTCTTATGGAACTACCCACTTCTCATTCTTAAGAGTATACGGTGCAGGGGGAGCTCGCTGATCCCACCCCTGACCACAGGAGCAGCATTTGACTTAGGCCTGGCCAATTGGAATATTGTATCCCTTTGTAACTAAACTAAGGAGTTTGCTCCTTGGTGAGTTACAAATAAAGGACTACACCAAATGGAGTTGTCACACAAAGGAAAATTTATTTGCTGCGAATAAGGAGATCACAGGAAATAACTTCCAAAGCTGTGACTCCACAAGCAAGGGTGAGTGGGTTCTTTTTATTTAGGGTTAGGGTAAATATTCAGAAAGGGGAGTTTTGTCATCATATGTAGAGGTGAGCATAAGGTCATGCATGCATATTCAGGAAACATGCCTATACACGCGTTATATGTTATGTTAATGAGGCTTGTACTCCTCCTTGGGTGGAGATTTTAACATAAGGAGGTAGAGGTAACTGTCCAGCACTCCAGGGCCCACCTGCAGAGGTCCATCTGTGCAGGTGTGAGTCAGGTGCAAACTGGTCTAGGCCAGCAGGAGCTCTTCGTTTTGTTTGCCTCTAAAAGATAAGGTTAACATTCTTGTGAAGAGGGAGGTTGTTGGGGAACTTGCTGATAGCACCTCGTAGCTATGGTAATTGGCTCAATAGGGCAAGTGACTTATCATTCATTGATTCATTTATTCACTCAACAAATATTTACTGAGCACCAACCATGTGCCTGAAAATGTCTTAGGTGCGAGGGATACATCACAGGAAAGAAAAAAAAAGATAAAAGACAACATTCATGGAGGTGAAATTCAAAGTGAGGGAGGCAGACAATAAACTAAATTATATAGGAGTAGAAAATAGCAAGTGCGGAGACCCTTGTTAAAAATCAAAATTTAACTGAGTAAATTTTAAAGATCGAATTGGTTTTATTAAACAATTCATGAATTAGGGAGCATCCCACCTAGCAAGTAGAGGGGCCTCCTGTGAGGAGTTGTACAAAATGGAAGGCTTTTTTAGAAAGAAGCTTAGAGCAAGAAGTTTTAGCAAAAGAAGAGGAAAGATTGTTTCAGGCAAGGTCCTTCCCCTAGGGCGAAGAATTAAGGGGAAAGATGTCTTACTAGGTAGATTACCTCATCTTCCTTTAGGGCTGGCGGAGAGGGCCCAGGTTGACAGTTTACCTGGTGGTGCCTACCAGAAAATTCCATATTTTGGCTTAAGATTCCACTCCTGGAGAAGTTTTGAAACTGCAATGCTGTGATGGGGCAAGTAATTCCATCTTGGTCCTGTGGCTTTCTTTTTAACATTCTGAAGCTGGGTCTGGTTGGGAGTATTTGAGCCCAGAAGCTCATTTAGTAGAAGCAGAGTGAGAGAGGGGGAAGAGAACTGACCAGTAAGATCAGAGATAATAGGAGATGTGGTCATGCAGGACTTGTCGGACGTTTTAAGAATTTTGGTTTTTTACTGTGATAGGAGAAACATTGGATAGTTTTGAGGCTCCGATTTTTACAGGATGCTCTGAACTCTAGCAGGTAGAGCACTTACTATCTTTGTTCCTTAAGGTCTGTTTCTGGGGTTTTATCTTGTTCTCTCTTTTTTTTTTTTTTTTTTTTTTTTAATTTATTTATTTGACAGAGATAGAGACAGCCAGTGAGAGAGGGAACACAAGCAGGGGGAGTGGGAGAGGAAGAAGCAGGCTCATAGCAGAGGAGCCTGATGTGGGGCTCGATCCCATAACGCCGGGATCACGCCCTGAGCCGAAGGCAGACGCTTAACCGCTGTGCCACCCAGGCGCCCCTCTTTTTTTTTTTTTGGAACATATTTCTCTGTTCATTTTCTTTTTCTTTTCTTTCTTTCTTTTTTTTTAAGATTTTTTATTTGAGAGAGAGAGAGCATGAGCAGTGGGGAGGGGCAGAGGGAGAGGAAGAAGCAGACTCACCAACTGAGCAGGGAACCTGATGCAGTACTTGATCCCAGAACCCTGGGATCATGATCTGGGCCAAAGGCAGACGCCTAACTGACTGAGCCACCCAGGCACACCTGTTTCTTCATTTTCCTTTAGTCTCTGTCACCTCTTCCGGTCTTGAGGGAATAGTCTTGTATAGGAGATGAACTTTATTGTTCAGCCCTGCCCGGGCTCTTGATTGTCTTTCAAGTCTTTGTGATTGTCCAAATGGGAGCCAAATGTTGGAGTCAGGGAAATGTGAAACCATAGTGTTACGTTAGTTAGACATGGACACTGGATTTATCCCTGATGACAGGACTGGAGTAGAAAAGGAAACTGTACTAGAAACAAGAGCCAGGTGTTAGTGATGTAATTTTTTAATATAGGTGAGCTTTGATGGGGTCGGGAGCCGATGGCCAAGAAAGAATTCTTGGGATGTCTTCAATGCATCTTAAATTGACATAGGGAAGTGAGAAAACATCTTGGCTAGAGAGAAAATATATGAGAAAATAAGATGACTTTTTGTTGTATTTGATGCTAGGTAGTTGAAAGAAGATGAAAGGTAAACTTTTGAGTCAGCAGAGCCCCTTCTATTACTTAGTAGCTGTAGAAATAGTGATATATTTTTTAAAGGGTTAAATGAGATAATCTGCACGAGTGTACTTATAACACAACACAGTGCCTACTTGGTATTCCAGTAGACGGGAGAGATTTGGAAAGCCTCAGGTCCTCAAAGGAGATGACAATCCAGTAGTGCATTGGTATTAATCTCTGATCGATGAATGCAATTTAGATCCCACCCAGAGTGCATGGTAGATAGAACTGAAATGACTAGAGGGACTATGTGAATGTTCCACTTGTTTGTAAATTAAGAACTGCCTACATATCTGTGTAGGAAGAGTCAAGATAACATGACCCAAATAAAATGGGCTAGAGGGACTCGGAACTGGTGAAGTTGAGAGTGAACTGTCAACTCTGATCCTCACAGCTAAGGTTAAGACTTTTGAATGAGTCTGAGAATTGAGCATCAAATAAGAGCCAGTTGTTAGCGATGTAGTTTTTGAATATAGGTGAGGTTTGGTGGGGTCCAGGAGCTGACGGTCAAGAAAGAATTCTTGAGACGTCTTCAGTGCAAAATGGTGGTTTTATTAAAGGACCGGAACAGGACCCATGGGCAGAACAAGCTGCTGCTGCAACACCCACCCCCCTGCTGCCCCAGGATTGTGGGGAGCAACTGATTATTATACTTTGGTTTGGGGGGAAGTAAGGATAAGGGAAGTTCCAAGAGGATTTTCATACGCTAAAAGAGGACTCTTGAAACCTGAGGCCTTGCTATTATTGTCAAGCCAAGGTGGTTTTTCCCCCTCTAGCAAGGCATTAACATTAAGACAGTTGGGAGCTTCCTGGAGGAAAGTTATACTCTGCCTGCCTCGAGTATTTGTCCCTGGGCTGCAGATTATAAGAACATTTAATTTTATCTACATTTCCTTCTGCCTTTGTTTCCCATATCATTAGGGAGGAGCCAGGCAGATGAAGTAAGAGGAAGGAGATGGAAGTCCTAGAAAGGGGCAACTTAATTTTGGTGGATGGTTTCCCCAGCTTGGGATTACTTCCTTCCAACTGGGAGTGTTCTATGTAACCACCTCGTTGTGGCATTTCTTACTGTGGTATCTTGGTAGCTCTCCATAGCCAGTCCTCAGTTTTGTCTTAATTTCTCAACTTCAGTTTTCCACCACCAGCACCACTACTATTCCCATCACCCTAATTTTGATTTACTTTTATTAATTTTAACATCATGTACCAATCTGGCTTCTTTGTGGGTGAGAAATATCGGTGAACACACTGAATGAAAATAGTATGAAGTTTAAGACCGTGAAGAAAAATTTGGGTGGGCGTTGCTGTCAGTACAGTTGTTCTCAGCTATTGTTAGGAAGAAAGTAATCTGATCAAAAAAATGAGATTAACATCCAAATTGACTGACAGACCTTTAATTCTCTCAGGACTACTTTTTTTTCTGTTTTTATTATACAAATTTTTTAAAATACAGAAAAATGGAAAGAACTGTACAAAAATCACCTTTATACCTATCAATTAGATAAAACAATTGATGACCACTTGCCATATATTTTTTTGTTTCTGTATGGAAATACATTGCAAACATTATGACACTTTTCCCCTAATACTTTAGCCTGAATAACCTAAAAATAAGGTCATTCTCTTCTATAATCACATTGCCATGGGTTTTCCATTTATAAATCTTTTATAAGCAATTGCAGTCATTATTCCTTTTGATACGTAAATTGCCCCAAATTTGGCTTCTATGTCCTTTGTGTCATGCTCCCACTAATCTTTTTTTTTTTTTAAGATTTTTTATTTTTAAGCAATCTCCTCACCAAACATGGGGCTCAAACTCACAATCTCAAGATCAAGAGTCACATTCTCTATCAACGAGCCAGCCAAGCATCCCATGCCCCCATTAGCCTTAAAGAGTTTCCCTGAATTCTCTCTCAGGTGCATTTGAATTTTATTAATCAAAACAAACTGTAGATGGTGGAATTTTAGGCAATATGTGGAAAGATTGGGAGATGAAGAAAGGGAGAAAGTGGCCTATATACATGTAAGCCCGCAAGATTGTCCTTAGAGTCAGCCAGCCTAGGCTCATCTTGACCTGGGGAATCTTCCCTTCCTTCACATTCACAGCCCAAGATTCACCAAAAGCTCCATTGTTTTTCAGAATTTATTGGCAGCTGGAGGCTGAAATTACTATGTGAATGTTCCACTTGTTTGTAAATTAAGAACTGCCTACATATCTGTGTAGGAAGAGTCAAGATAACATGACCCAGATATAATTAATTGAAATAAAAGAGGGGGGTTCCTGATTGGCTTAGTCAGTAGAACATACAACTTTTGATCTCGTTGGGACGCTGAATTTGAGCCCCACATTGGGTGTAGAGATTACTTAAATAAATAAATAAATGCTAATTTTAAAAAAAAAGGGAAATATTCATCAGTAGCAATATGGGACCTTAAATAAGGAAAGCATGTAGTTAAAAATAAGACAGTAGGTCCAAAATGGAGTCATTTAGGCTAAATCCTACATCACTAATCCAAGACTTAATTGCAGTTTCACTCACCCAGAGGTGGACTCCTAAACCAGTCAAACAGGAATCACCTGATCAGCACTATTTATAGGTCATATGCCTGACAGGCCCCGGCCATCCCCTAGAGGAAAGTAATCTTGTGATAACCAGCCGGCTCTTTGCCCACCATAACTTCCTCATGTCTGTTCCCTTCTGCCTATAGAAGTCTTTCATTTTGTACAGCTCTTTGAAGTGCTGTTCTGCCTGCTAGATCGGATGCTGCCTGATTTGAATCAATTTTGCTTAAATAAACTCAAAATTTTTATGTGCCTGTGTATCTTTTAACACACATTAATGTGTATAGTGACGAGAGATTTCTGACTGAGATGCTGAGAGAGCACACCTTTGGGACTGTCCACACACAGAAATCTGGCTGCCCTGCACCTTGTTCCTTCATGGCCTTCTGAGCTCACACTGATGACAAATCCCACAGCTTTAAGTTATCTTAGCTATCCCAGGGAAAAGCCGTGTCTTAAGAAAATTTCTTATGACAATAATACCTTAACCCAAAGCAAACATTTTCCGAGGGTGGGAAGGGAGTCACTGAGACAAGTCAGTGGAGAAATTTGATTTTGGACTCTTTTCATAAGTCACACCATCATAGCTACTTCCTAGTCTGCTACCTATCTCTGGCCCTGCCTACAATCTTATCACTCACTATATGGCTGTAAACGTGTAGAACGTAGAGAAGATTAAATTACCCTGAGTTATGCAATCTCCTTTCTTATAGAAGGAAGGACAAATATAGTAATGCTCAAGACATATTTGATGTAAGAAATTAAAAAAACTCTCTGTGAAGAATGGAAGAGACATTTAAGACTGCCTGTCTATTCAATAATCTCCCAACCTCTTTTCGTTCTACATACGTAGATCCCTACATAGATTTTAAATACTTTTGCTTTATGTGCTGATTTTCATTTCCCTGTGTTTCCCTTTCTTCGGGTTCATCTGGTCCTTTTACTGTCATTGCCTTAGTTAATATCCTCGGATCTACTGTCATGTGCTTCCCATCAAGAACGTTTTTATACTTCAGTTTTCCTAACAAGGAGCTTTGGGATCTCCTGATTTAGTGAAGTATTTCCTGGAAACAATATGAAGGGAATTCTGCTAATCCTACACACTATATAAAATTATACACAATCTTAGAGGACAAATAATTTGTAAGTTAAACAAGGATGTAGATTTGATAGGCTTACGTGTAATTCAGATGTCCCCTCTCTGCTTTGCTACATGGAATAGCTAAACCATCTCAGGTTCTCTTCCACCCTGGAGCTCTGCTCAGACTCTCTCTGTAAAAGGAATCTTGGTATGGGCTGCTAAGAAGTTACCTCTCCTGCCTCCATATCATTATAAGTGGAAAAAACCATGTAATAAGAAAAGTACTTTTATTTACACAGCTAAGCAAACAAAATATGCTGGTTACCATGGCAGTATATCTTATACACATTCCTTAACCTCCAGAAGTGTACATAAAAATTAGAAAATAGAGGGGCACCTGGGTGGCGCAGTTGGTTGAGGGCCCAACTCTTGGTTTTGGCTCAGGTCCTGATCTCAGGGTCATGAGATCAAGCCCTGTATTGGACTCCAGGCTCAGCATGAAGTCTGCTTGAGATTCTCTCTCATTCTCCCTCTGCCCCTCCCACTTGTGCTCACACTCTCTTTCAAATAAATAAATAAATTTTTAAAAAATGAGAAAAATAGAATAAAAAGAAGTAGGTGTAAGAAGAGGCAGATTATTATAAGGCTTGAAGGGTGGGCATCATTCCGTTTATTCCCTTAATAGGCATTTTTCTCTGGCATTTTATTTTCACTGTGGTAAAATATATAACATAAAATACATCGTTTTAGCCAATTTTAAGTGTACAATTCAGTGACGTTAATTACATTCACAATGTTGTGTAACCATCACTGCTATTTCCAAAATTTGTCTATTACTGCAACCAGAAACTCTGTACCCACTAAGTCATAACTTCCAATCCCCCCCTCCTCCCATCTCTGGTAAACTCAAATCTACTTTCTGTGTCTACAGACTTGTCATTTTTTTTTCTTTTTAAGATTTTATTTATTTATTTGAAAGAGAGAGGACTAGCAGGGGAAGGGGCAGAGGGAGAAGCAGGCTCCCCACTGAGCAGGGAGCCCTACCTGGGACTTCATCCCATGACCCCAGGATCACAACTTGAGCCGAAAGCAGATGCTTAACCAACTGAACCACCCAGGAGAGCCTTCTCACTTTAAAAAGGTGAACTTTGGTGGCTTGTGGATGGGAAATGGCTTAAGGAATGCAGAAGAAGAAGACTTAACTCTTTTCCTTCGGGTAGCTCAAAGGGATAAACTTGGAAAACCATTATAGTGTCCTCCTCTTTTGCTTTTCTCAGGATGCCGTATTTGCTCTCATTAGCAGAGGTGTTGATCTAGCTGGCAGAACTGGGAAATTGGGATTTGAGATGGAAAGGACACAAAAAGAAAAATCTACATGATATTCAGCTTTGGAAAGCAGAAAGTATTATGCATGTCAGTAGGCTTGCATGCTGAGTTTTTATCTTAAGAGAGGATTTTTCCAAATCCTTTTGTTATTCACTGGCTGAAGCAGGAGGGACCAGCTCATAAAGTTCTATGGTATATAGAGAGGATACTCTTCTGTTTATATTAATGAAACCACAAGTCTTGTTGCTCAATAGTTGAAAAGGGGAATAGTTAGGTTAATGTTGCCTGCAAGTAACAAAAATACTCCAGGTAAGAGTAAACGGTGGAAGTTTGTTTCTCCATCATATTCCAGAAGTCTTTTTTTTAGTTCACCAGGTTGTCTGTCCAAATCTGGCATGGCATTCAATAAGACTTGGAGCCTTAGACTCTTTCAATCTTGCTATCTGCTATATTTCACACTAGAAATTTAATCTACATTGCAGCCAGTAGGCAGAATGAAAACATCACCTTCCTTTAAGGATATTTGCTACAAACTGCATATACAATGTGTGTTCTTACCCCATTGGGCAAAACTTTGTCACATGGCCATAACTGACTGCAAGGGAGCCAGGAAATGGGAGAAGGGTCATACAGATATTGGGAAATAACTAGCACTTTCTATAACAGAAAGAGAGGTAGTTTGAAGAATGAGACTTCCAAGATGGAGGGCAGTCCTGAGTGGAAGGCCATAGTAGGGATCTGGGCAACCCAAAGGCAACCCAGTAGGAGGGAATTGATCGTCAAAAGTAGGTTAGTTTGGACGGAATAGGTCAAGAGGCTGAGAAGTGGGTTTTGTTAGCCGAGAAAGTAGCAAGTGTTCTGTATCTTATCATTTTGTCTAAGTCTAGTCCTGTCCTGTCTTTACTACAAATTGTATGTGAAAAGACTTCTTTAGAAAATGAGTCCCAGGAGGGAAGGGAGCCTGGTGGGTATCTCTCTTCATCACACTGCCTGAAGAGCCTGGAGGTAGGGTTAAGGTTAGCAGGAAAGACCTTAATCAGGAGACAGGGCCTGGACCTCTGGCCTGCTGAGGGAGCTGGCTCTGGTGAGCAGCAGCAGGTGAAGGTGTGTACTTTGGGATGCACACAGCTCTGATGCCTTCAGCTTGAGAGGGGAGTCTGCTTTGTTCTGGCATTTAGTTTATGCCACACGGGCACAGAGGCCACATAGTGATTTACAGCAAGGATTTTGAGCCAGACTGTGTAGTTTTGAACCCCAGTACTACCCCTTGCTATCTCTGTATCTTTCCTATATGAAAGGAGGTACTAAATACAAATACCTTCCTCATACTACATGATTACAGGATGTAAACAAAACCAGAGATACATTATCATCGTAAAGTTCCATATGGTTGATCCTACCAAATTGAGATTATTTGCCTGTATCTAAAAACGACAACAACATTTGAGATTCTACTTTGTCCCTACAGCTCTGTTAGTGTCTCTCCTATTATGTCAGCATTCTTACAAGTGGTCCTGTTTTGTTTTTTACAAGGTTTTCATAAGTTTCTTGTAAGAATTAATTTGATTAAAACATGACATATAGAAAAACTAAAAAAAATAGCTATTATGTATTAATATTATTATTATTATGTCTCAGAACAAACTGGAGAAAATGGCTGAAAAAAAGGAAATTTTTTATTTATCTATTTTTTAAGATTTTATTTATTTGACAGAGATAGAGAGCACAAGCAGGGGCAGCAGCAGAGGGAGAGGGAGAAGCAGGCTCCCCACTGAGCAGGGAGCCCGATGCAGGGCTCGATCCCAGAATCCTGGGATCATGACCTGAGCCAAAGGCAGATGCTTAACAACTGAGGCACCCAGGCGCCCAACAGTTCTAAGTTTAGGAGTTACACCAATATGTGACCAGTTTGTCTTCATTACTTATTCTAAGGTCTAGACGAAGGAATGTGTAATTCCAAAATTAAGAAATCAAGGTCATTTTTTTAGCCAAAAAGAGAAAAAACTCAAAATCATTTCAAATTGGGGAATCAAAATATGTGATATTCTCCCTCAGATACGTGGAATTAAGTGTTCTGAACATGTTAGCACATTTTGAGGTGCTTCATGCCAAATGATTTATTAAGCTGTTTGGGTCACTTCTTCCCCCTCCCCGCAAAAACATTTTTATTGTCCTATTATTTAATAACAATAAGTTTCTGCTTTTCAAATTGTCCTATACTTAATAGAAGTAGTTAATGTTTAAGAGAAATCCAAATTTAAAACAATATTAATGAAGTGAAATATAAATTTTATTTCTAGAACTCATTAAAACTGCTTTAAATCTAAATCACTGCATATTAGAATATTAGAATTTTTTTTATATGGTTCATATGATATCATTTAAGGGACATTTCGCCAAGACATAATTAACCTACTGAAAAAAAGTATAGTAGAAATGTAATTACAACATACGGATAATTAAAATAATAGAAATGAAAAAATCTGAGATACAAACTGAAAATAATTAATCTGGCTTTACTAATACATCTAATAGTATTTAGAATGATACAGCTACAACTTTAAAAGACCATGGTAGTATTTGGACTGAATAGAATTCACCGTTGATGTTGTAAGCTTGAAGTAAATACATAGCATATACTGGTCAACATGCTCTGTGAATAAACTATAGGATGTAAACAAACCCAGAGATGTATTATCATTAGAAGTTCAACATGGTTAGTCCTACCAAATGGAGTTTGCTTGTATCTTGCAAAAAGGAAAGGGGAGCAAAAAAGAAGACATCAGGGTTGTACTTACTTTGTCCCTACAACCTTTATAAGTGTATTTATTATAATGTCCGATTTCGTGCTAGGGGTCCTGCTTTGTTCTCTTATGTTTACTCCTGAGAACAAACTGAATTGCGCTTTGTTTTTTCTTTTTTTTTTTTTTAAGGTTTTTATTTATTTATTTATTTGACACAGAAAGAGAGAACAAACAGGGGGAGCAGCAGGCAGAGGGAGAGGGAGAAGTAGGCCCCCCCCAGAGCAGGGAGCCCAATGCTGGGCTCGATCCCAGGACCCTGGGATCATGACCTGAGCTGAAGGCAGATGCTCAACTGACTGAGCCACCCAGAGCCCCTGCACTTTGTTTTCTACTTGCAGTTTTGTGATTGTCATAATTGCTATAAGCGACCAACCGAAAGAACACATCTGTGATATCAACAGCAGAATAACATTGTTTGGATTTAATGTTGTTCAACTGTAAAAATAATTCATTAATGCAGTCTTTACCCCATTTGTGTCTGTCATTTCTTATGGATTTAACGTCATTTCTGTTGCATGAACTGATGATGCAACTGAAAGCATATTTATTCATCTACAAATTTTTGCAAGGATTATATGTTATTGCCATCAACATCATGCTACATCAACGTTGATGAAAGTCAGTAAATACCTATTTCCAAAGCCTCAGTAAACTTCTTTCTAAAAAACTTCCATTTTTGGGATGCCTGGGAGGCTCAGTTGGTTAAACATCTGCCTCAGGCTCAGGTCATGATCCCAGGGTCCTGGAATCAGGCCGCATTGGTCTCCCTGCTCCGCAGGAAGCCTGGTTCTCCCTCTCCCACTCCCCCTGCTTGTGTTCCCTCTCTGGCTCTCCCTCTCTCTGTCAAATAAATAATAAATAAAAAATCTTAAAAAAAATAAAGTTAGAACTGTTGGTAATTAGAGTTAAATCTCTAAAATGTAGAACACTGACTCTCCTTCAGTGAGTACTGCTATTTACTGAAAGGTAGAATATTGTAACATGGTGTAGCTGATGGCATGGGTAAACACGCCTCCAGCTCTTTGGTACTCCTTTCCTCAGGCTCCCTGGGTCTCCCAGTCTGCCTTCAGGAAACGTTTCCGGTCGGTTAATTCCAGGCCAGGCACTCATATCATTGTTGCCAGTAAACTAGCAGTATAAAACATTGTAAACCAAGACCTCAGATGGTCCATGAAGTCCTTTCAAGTGGTACTTTCTGTTTAACTCTTTATCACAGGTCAAGCCAGCCCTACAGGCAGTCACTGGGGTATACCCCAGTGTCTTGGCTTCTTCTCTTTTTGTAAGTAAGGAACAGAAATCTACTCTTTCATTAATCCAAGTAAAAGGGGTGGGGACACATGATAGCAAAGACCTCACAAAATCAAACATAGTCAGACTTCATGGGAAATAAGGCTGTAAAATGAAATTATCAGGAACCCAGGAATCTATATTCTTCCTTTTTCTGTCTCAGTGGGGCCAACTGGTGTCTCCTCTTCCTTTCTTTTAGCACATCTCCTCCACTTTCCTCTTTCATGTAGCTGGCACATTAACGTACCTGTCCTGGAAATGGCAGACGGTCTCCAAATGTGTATGACCTATCAGCATAGCTACCTTCAGGCTTTCCCTGTCTGTTCAAAATATTTGAGAGGGGTGGCAGTGAGGGGAGAGAGACAGAATATGATTTGGTACAGGGAAGCCAGTGGATGGACTAATTTTACCTCAACTAGCTGTCTTTTAACCATCAACCTTGGTTGTAGGACTCCTGGATGTTAAAGATCAGTCTTACTCATCACAGCAAAGAAAATGGAAGATGAAATGCGAAGCAAACTGGAAGATCAATGACATTTGAAAACAGTAACAATTACTACATTTTCATCCTCCTTGATGTTTTCTCTTAGTATGCTAGCTAGATTTTATGATATTCAGTTGGTAAGAGCTTAAACACTTTGTAGGAGCAATATTGACACAAGAGAGATGATCTCTCTTTCTCTGCCAGGTGAGGATACGGCAATATTGCTGCCATCCGCAAACCGGGAAGCAGGCTCACACCAGACCCCAGATCTGCTGGCCCCTGGATCTTGGACTTCCCAGCCTCCAGAACCCTAAGAAATGAGTGTCTGTTGTTTAAGTCACCTACTCTGTAGTATTTGTTGTAGTCGAACAAACTAAGATAGGCAAATAAGATCCAATAAAGTTATTTAAAGATTTTTCTCTTGATACTTGATAATTTTAACAAATGTGCGCCAGATTGACATGTAACTGTGAGTGTGTTGCTTATTCCCCGGGGACTTCAGTTCTTCGGAGTTACTATAATTCACTTAATACCGGAGTTCCAGATATATTCAAACCCATCAAGAAAGCATTGCCTGATTGGATTTCAGAAAGGATTCTACACCTCAGGTATTTCATTAGTTTATTGCTTCTGTGATGATATTATTTGCCTCTTTCTTTATATTTATGAAATTTTATTTATTTATTTATTTTTAAAAGATTTTATTTATTTATTTGACAGAGAGAGAGAGAGCACAAGTAGAGGGAGCAGCAGGCAGAGGGAGAGGGAGAAGAAGGCTCCCGCTGAGCAGGGAGCCTGATGCAGGGCTCAATCCCAGGACCCTGGGATCATGACCTGAGCCCAAGGCAGATGCTTAATGACTGAGCCACCCAGGCACCCCTGAAATTTTATTATAATAAAACTTAGAATATTAGACCTGGAAGAAATATTAGAAATTATGTAGTCCAGGGGCACCTGGGTGGCACAGCGATTAAGCGTCTGCCTTCGGCTCAGGGTGTGATCCCCGGCTTTCTGGGATCGAGCCCCACATCAGGCTCCTCCGCTATGAGCCTGCTTCTTCCTTTCCTACTCCCCCTGCTTGTGTTCCCTCTCTCGCTGGCTGTCTCTATCTCTGTCAAATAAATAAATAAAATCTTTTAAAAAAAATAGAAATTATGTAGTCCAACTCCCTCATTAATTTATACCATATTTTATCCTTCTAATTATTGATATATCTTTGAGGTAGCAAAAAGGAATAAGAAAAATCTGGAACTACATCCGATGAAGTGCTTTTTGGAATGGAAACAAAACTCAAATGAGGCCTTATCTTTGTCAATAAAGCTTTATTCATTTATCCCATAATTATTACCTGATAGATTTTAAGATTTGGAATAATCATAGTAGTCACAGATATGAAATAAGAAGGGGACATGTTTATGGTTTCTGTTAGAGGAAAGAAAACCAACTTTTAGGTGATTCTCCTATATTCGTAATTAGTTGAGCTTCTATACATAGACATTGTATAGATCACTGATGTTGAGATTTTTCTATGTAGACAAATTTGAAAAACTTACTTTAGTCTTTCAATAAGTTTTGAATGATATGCTATTTGATAATGAAAAGTTTATTTCTATACTTATTAATATTTGTATTACCCTGATGGACAAGGCACCATCTCAGCTGTAAGAAATATGTGTTCTGAAGTCCTCAAGCTAAAGTTTTCAGGCCCAAACATTTCAGTTTTGTTCATGTTTCAGTGACCATACACCTTTGAGAACTGAAAGGGGTCTTTCAGCGTAGCAATGGAAAGGACAGACAGCAGGTTATTTTTAGTTGCCAAGATCATCACATTCTAGCCAATACATTTTTTTACAGGATAGTGTCAGCCAAGTCCGAGGGTGTCATTAAAGTATTCCCTTAAAGTGTGGAGCAAAGATTGTTTCTAAAAAGTGTTCATAAAGTCAAACTCCTAAATAGAAAAAAAAATTAAAGAGAGATATCTAAAACTTAAAAAAAGTCTTGCTTATTCCTTTGAGAACTTGCTTTACTAAAGTAAAATAAGTCTCAGGTTAAGAACAGTACAGTCATTTCCCCCATCCCTGGCTCTCTGTTGATTTCAACACTAGATTTTGTGCTATTTCCTGTGCTGTGAGTTTGAATTTCTAGGCAATAAAGATAACAAGGTACGAATAGTGTGGCTCCTCTTTTCCACCTATATTTAGAAAGTAGGAGGTAGCTGGAAACTTACATGTAAAGAGCCCACTAGTGGGGCACCTGGGTGGCTCAGTCAGTTAAGTGTCTGCCTTCAGCTCCGGTCATGATCTTGGAGTCCCAGGATCGAACCCCACATCGGGCTCCCCATTCAATGGGAAGTCTGTTTCTCCCTCTCCTTCTGTCCCTCCTCCAGCTCCTCTCTCTCTTGCTCTCTCTCTCAAATAAATAAATAAAATCTTTAAAAAAAAAAAAGAGCCAAAAGAGTTTGCAAATTGTTTCATTGAATCCTTTTCTTGGCCATACATAGGTCAATTATCTCCATTTTAGAGTAGGACGCTATGGGTCAGAGAAGCTAAGTGATTTGCCTGAGGTCATATGGTGAACAGAAGTAAGACACAGTAACACTGTGTCTGAGCAGAAACAGAGAGAGCATGAGTTGAACATCTCACTCATCTCACTCGGTAAGCCACTCACCCTCATCTCTCTTTACTGCCCTTCCACACAGACAGGAGAAGCAGTAATAGCCTTGGCTGCCCTGGGCCTCTGTGCAGGATGAAGGCAACTGCCATCCCAAGGAAGCTTTAAGTTCTGAAATAAAGGCCATAACCTGCCGAGTATATTTGTAGCAATATGCCATAAAAATTGATGATATGATATTGAATTGGTTATTTTATTAGCAGTTTTGTAGTGAAAATTCTCCATAAGGAGTTGGTATAGCTTACCATGCAGGGTGATGTGGGACACCTGTACCAAAGCTTTCTCTTCTGGTAACATCAAATAAACCGTACAGGCTTGTTTTTCAGCTTTCAAATCTTTCCTCCTTTGATTCTTTCAATTTATGGGCAATTCATTTCTTAAGACTCAGAACTGGCTTTCAGTAAAGATCTTTTTCTTCTTTCCAAAGTGTTGTGAAATCTAGATGCTAATTGTGTTTTGTTTGTTTAATTAGATGTGTGAGGTAAGGGGTATAAAACAAGCAACTGACTACTTTCTCACAAGATACAATAAATTTCTCAGATTGAAGAGCAAAATGGCATAAGTTATAATCAAAATAGTGTCGGGGCTCTTGGCTGGCTCAGTTAGCAGAGCATGAAACTCTTGATCTCGGGGTTGTGGAGTTTGAGCCCCATGTTGGGTGTAGAGTTTACTTAAAAAAATAGTGTACGATATCATTTCATGCAAGAAAAATGAATGATTTCCAAGGGCTCTTCCTGAGAAATTAGTTTGGGAGACTGGCTAAATCCTCAAATCCTCCCTACCTCCTCATCCACAAGAGAAACAAAGCAGGTATTTTAAAGCAATGCACAATTTAAAGTGAAGCTATAATTATCACCTAGCAATCTCTCATCATCTAGATCCTAACATCTTCGCACCATTCTGCTTTGGCAATTCTCTGCTCAAAATAAACCCTGCAGTATAAACCGTTGAATGTCATTAATCAATTCCTTGGATAGATTTATATAAGAGAATAACAAAACAAAAATTGCTGCATAACAAACAAAGCCTTTAATCTCTCTTAAGAAATATATGCAGCGACTCAAGCCAAAAGCCAGTATATCGTCTGCAGATAACAAACAGTGCTGACACGGCTGACATGAAACACTTGGGAAGGCCTCCAGACCTAAATCGAGCAGATCCAGTTTACTGCCCTCAACTACCTACAGAAAGACATGAACTTTGTGGTTTTCTTGAGACAGCCCCCCCTTCTGGAACATGATCTGTCTTCCCAGGACCCCCAAATTCCTTGCCTAAACAGCCTGGAGCACACATCAGAGCCTGCAGTGCCTCCTCTAGGTCTTTGGTTGGTCTAATAATTAAATTCACTTAAGACAGATAAACAGAAAAAATTTTAATTTCAAACGTAAGGGAGCCGATAAAAATATGAGCCTCCCTGAAGTGACCAAAGCAGGCAGCCTTTACACTTTTTAAACAAAGAAATAATTATTTGTTAAGAACTGACAAAAGGGTTTGGGCTTGGGGTAGCAAATAAATGAAGAAGTAAAAAAATAAATTAAAATGAAATAAAATAAAATAAAATAAAATAAAAGAAGTAACAAAGTTTGTTTATATGGCCTTCTTGGCCCTGAATTCCCTATCTGTGATAATAAGGATGCTTTCTTCCGTCCAGGTGCAGGGAAGGTAGCCTTCACATGGGGAATTTACTTCCTGCTTTCAGGGGGACAAAAGGGCCTTCTTGTACCAGCTGTTTCTTAAGTAACTTTAGTTCAAAATAATCAATATGCCAAAGTGGCATATTTTGGGGTGACCCCCCCCGAACCCCATTGTTCTCTTTCATTGGCTGACTACCATACATGCTAGTGGCACAGCTTTCCCATACAGCCTATCTGTGCATTGCGTCCTATTCTTCCCTGCTTCTCCTCCTTCTCACTGCCCTGGGTTTATACCTACCACATAAAAGCAAGAACACTCAATCTCCTGTACACTTTGTTGTTTAGTAAGTTGGGCTAAAACACAGGCCCACTATATGAATCAGAAGAAATAAAATTCTGAGAGTATGTGCAGGCAAGTGGTCTTTTTTCTCCAAGGTACATTCTTTTTTTTTTTTTTTTTTTAGATTTTTTAAAATCTTTTTTTAAAAGACTTTATTTATTCCTTTGAGAGAGAGAGAGAGAGAAAGCATAAGCAGGGAGAGAGGCAGAGGGAGAGGGAGAAGCAGACTCCCTGCTGGGCTGGGAGTTCCACATGGGGCTCGATCCTAGGACCTGGAGATCATGACCCGAGCCGAAGGCAGATGCTTAGCTATCTGAGCAACCCAGGCGCCCCAAGGTACATTCTTTTTTTAAAAAATATTTTATTTATTTTGAGAGAGAGAGAGGGAGAGGGAGAGAATCTTAAGCAGGCTCCAGGCTCAGCACAGAGGCCAGCGTTGGGCTCTGTCTCATGACCCTGAGATCGTGACCTGAGCTGAAATCAAGAGTCATATGCTTAACCGATTGAGCCACCCAGGTGCCTGCAAAAGCAAGTGGTCTTAGGAATAACTGATAAAAACCTATTTTTAGGGGCACCTGGGTGGTGCAGTCGTTAAGCGTCTGCCTTCGGCTCAGGGCGTGATCCCAGCGTTCTAGGATGGAGCCTCACATCAGGCTCCTCCGCTGGGAGCCTGCTGCTTCCTCTCCCACTCCCCCTGCTTGTGTTCCCTCTCTCGCTGGCTGTCTCTGTTAAATAAATAAATAAAATCTTAAAAAAAAAAAACCAACAACCTATTTTTATACCAATATCTTCAAATTGTGTATGTAATAATTATTTCAGTATGAATTTGGAGACACTCTAGCGCTTAGATAGACTCTAGTGCTCATCTCTTTTCCTTCAGACTCGTAAGACTCTTATATCCTAATTGATCAAGAATTTGAGAATCAAGTATATTTGTGCACCATGTAAATCTTTGGAAATTCTAAAAAGGGCTTAAGATGCCTTCTTCGTCCTCACAGTGTAGGTAGAACTGGGAGACAATACAGAGGTACTGACTTGTGTGGTCTAGACCAAAGTGCCTCAGGGAAGTGGGGAAATTATTGATTGGCTCAAGAATCTTGGAAGATTTCAGGTTGGAGAGATAGGAGTTCTGCCTCCAATTCCAACGTGGAAGGGGGGGTTTCCCCACAACAACCAGCAATTCTTGGGCACCAGCTGTCCTACAGTTCCACCCAGTGCTGACACTGCCTTGAGATAGCATCAGATTCCACAGATTAAAGGCTCAGTCCCGAAAGACTGCCTCCCACCCACCTCAGACACCAGTTGCAGGCTCCGGTTATCACCTGTGCTTCTGATGGACTGGCTATAGATCAGAGGCTCCAGAGCCCAGGGAAACATGGTGCTTACTAGATTACTGGTTTATTGTAAAATGATGTAACTTAGGAAGAGCCAGATAGAAGAGATGACTAGGGCAAGGTGTGGGGAAAGGGGAAAGGGCACAGAGCTTCAATACCCTCTCTGGGTGTGCTGTTTCCCCAGCACTTCCATGTTTTCACCAACATGGAAGTTCTCTGAACCCCATCTTTTTGGGTTTTTATGGAGGCTTTATTAGGCATGATTGGTTATATCATTGGCCAACCATTCACTCTCCAGCCCCCCTCCCCTACATAGAGGTGGGGTGGGGGACTGAAAGTTCCAACTCTGTAATCACAAGGTTGGTTCTCCTGGCAACCCGCCCCCACCCTTTGGTGCTTTCCAAAAGTCACCTCATTAACAGAACAGAAGACATCTTTAAAGTTCTCGTCACTTAGGAAATTCCCAGGGTTTGGGGAACTATGTGTCAGAAACAGGGATGAAGACCAAATATATGTCTCTAATGATAAATCACAACATCACAAAATGAAACTTTTGGATGGCATTGTTAAGGATGGATAATACCTGAATTGGTAGAGGAGACAGAAAGGTGCTCCTGGTAAGAGTTTCAAACCCTGAGTAAAGACCTGCAGACTGGGTTCGATACTTGGGAAAGATTCACCATTCTTGCATTCCTTTTAACACCCCTAGGGGTTACAGAACCTCACCAGTGAAACCCAGATTCATCCATGATATAAAAAATTAATGTTTTGGGGGACCTAGGTGGTGTAGTCGGTTAGACGTCTGACTCTTGGTTTTGGCTCTGGAGGTGATGTCAGACTCCTGAGGTAGAGCCCTGCGTTGGGCTCTACCCCTCCCCCCTCCCCTTCACTCTCTCTCTCTCTCTCTCTCTAAAATAAACAAATCTTTTTTTTGAGATTTTATTTATTTGTCAGAGAGAGGGAGAGAGCACAAGCAGGGGGAGCAGCAGGCAGAAGGAGAAGCAGGTTCCCCACTAAGCAAGGAGCCCGTTGTGGGACTGGATCCCAGGACTCTGGGATCATGACTGGAGCTGAAGGCAGACACTTAACCATCTGAGCCACTCCGGCATCCCTAAAATAAATAAATCTTTATAAAAAATTTAATGATTTGATAATTTTCTTAACAGCAACAAACAAAGCTGAATCTAAACTTCAGATCTGGGTCTTCAAACAAATTTTCAAAAGTGCCCTCTCAATTTTGTTAATAAAAATAAACACTTCTTATGAAAGGTCCTTTATTGATAACTTAGATGCTTAACAGTAGTGACTGATGGTAACTATACTTATTGTGGTGAACATGTCTTATATGTGTATGTAAAGGTTGAATCACCATGTTGTATACCTGAATCTAACATAGTATGTCAACAATACTTCAATTAAGAATTTTTTTAAAAAGAGAAAAAAATTAATGCATATTAAATTGAATGGCCACAATATAGGCTTATTTACATAAGAGTGAAAACAGATAATAATTCACTTTAGAGTAATATTGAATTATGGGATACCCTGGAAATAAGTGAATTATCTCATTGATAAATGATCATCTAGGCCCTTATTTAACATTCAAGTATGTGACCTATAAATTTTTGTTGATCTGGGAGTACAATTCAAGAATTTAATTTTACTTGAGGATGGTTTATTAGTTGAGAACTCACAATTCAGCGTAAAAACTCCTACTTGAATTTAAATAATTGAATTCAGTACAACTGTTAAAGAGCAATTTATGAGGGAAAGGAAGACAGAAAATTAGGAAAAATTCCTAAAGACTATGAAAGCTCTTGTTAAGGGGACAGATTATGTTCTCAGACTATCAGCTACAAATTTCTCCTCTTTCTTTAAGTGAAACTAAAATTTCAAAACTTCAGTATATGAAGTATATACTGATGAGCCAGTAAGATGAAAGAATTTGCTTCAACATATTCCAGGAAAAAAAAGGTTCGGAGAAGAGCAGATCGGAGGAGCAATGAGAGGTGATAGGTCATGAAGGTTCATTATTCCTTCTCTCTCTCTTATATATTTGAAATTTTTGTAAAATGAATTTTTTTTTTTATAAAATCAATGTATTTTCAGTAGATTACAATTGCATTGCTTCTTGGCCTTTTGGCTAAGATCAAGTGTAGTGGATGACAATTGATGAATCAAATCTAAATTTTCTTCATTCTCTTCAAGGGGTTTATAAATATACATTTGTCAAAAAGAAAACCACAGGCCCAAAATGGAGTCATTTATACTAGGCCACATCAACAAACTGGGGATTGGTACTTAACCTAATTGCAACCTCCCCCAGAAATGTAGTCTTAACCAGTCAGTCAGGAATTTTCTGATCAACACCAATGAGGTAATCTGTCACATGGGCCCTCTCCATTCCCCACCAAAGGAAGGTGAGGTGATCTGTATAATAAGACCCCCTGCCCTTCCTGCTCAGAAAAAGTGACCTTGTCTGAAACAATGCTTTCTTTTCTTTTGCTAATAACTTCCTTGCCCCACCCTGCTTCCATTTTGTACAATTCTTCAGAGCTCCTTTCTTCTTGCTAGTTGGGGTTCTGCCCGATTTATGAATCACTTTAGAAAGCCAATCAGATCTTCAAATTTACTCAGTTGAATTTTTGTTTTTAACACATTGATTATTTCATTTCAGCTAACTGTATTGTTATTGGGGTGAATGAGGCAGAGGAGGGGATAGACTAGTTAGAAGTGGTGGGCCGGAGTTGTTGGATATATGTAGGGAAAACAAACAGGTTCTAAGGAAGTTTACAAGAGTTAGTAACTTCTTAAATGAAGTAGGAATTGAAGTTTCTTCAACTGAGTGGATGATGGTACCACTAACTCCTGAGACTATAAGGATAAGGTAGGAGTCAGGAAGGATAAAGAAAGACATAAAGACCATAGTTTGGCTGGGCTGATTTTGAGGCACATAAAGGATATTCTCTATCATCTATCTATCTATCTATCTATCTATCTATCTATCTATCTATCTATCTTTCCTCCTTCCTTCCTCCCTCCCTCCGCTCTTTCTTTCTTTCTTTCTTTCCTTTTATTTATTTATTTATTTATTTATTTATTTATTTATTTATTCCAGAGAGAGAGAAGAGGAAGAGCAGAGGGAGAGAGATAAGCCTGGGGCTCCATCTCAGGGGTTGGATCTCAGGACCCTGAGATCATGACTTGAGCC
This sequence comes from Ailuropoda melanoleuca, assembly GCF_002007445.2. Classification (NCBI taxonomy): domain Eukaryota; kingdom Metazoa; phylum Chordata; class Mammalia; order Carnivora; family Ursidae; genus Ailuropoda; species Ailuropoda melanoleuca. The sequence continues at coordinate 145,079,239 of NC_048219.1, read as the reverse complement.
AAAACCAAGAGTCAATGCTTAACCAACTGAACCATCCAGGCACCCCTCTTCTTCTTTTTTTTTTAAGTAGACACCACACCCAAGGTGGAGTCCAACACAGGGCTTGAACTCACGACCCTAAGATCAAGACCTGAGATCAAGAGTGAGACACTTAACCGCCTGAACCACCCAGGCACCCCTCCAGAAACATGTTTCAATTTTTTACCTTGAAATAAAATACCACAATCCTTTCTATAGGAACTACACCTTGATAATTTCAGAGGTATTTATTTATTTATTTATTTATTTATTTATTTATTTATTTATTATGGTATTCTTCCTTTAAATGGGTTTCTGCATAGTCTGTATGGGCCGCTTCAGGACAGTTTTGAAACCTCTCTGGATAGCACCATGTTGCTGAAAAAATGTTTTCAGGATTAAGAAACGAAACAGTTAATTTACACTTGATTGCAAAAACAAAGATAAGAACTATCAAATCTTGATCACGCTGGTATTTAGTAGTGGGGTGCTCCTCCCGGCTCAGTCACAATTGCTGTCTCCTCATTGTGAGTTGAGTGATTGGACCAAAGTCTAATTGCTAAGCACAAGCACAGTCCAAATAAAATTCCATGTTTTTATTCCTTGTTCTATTGCTTTATCTTTAAAAAAAATACCCACAGCATTTATAAGATAGTAGAAACAGATTCATGAAAGAACCAGTAGCATGTTCTTGCAGGTAGTGTTTCTCAGCTGAGCTCCAAGTAACAAACCTGAATCAGAGCTCCCTCCCTTTCCTATTGCACTTTCGCTGGGGTTCTTCCAGTAACAGAGTATCCTCTGGGCTTATTTCCCTTCAGTTCATTGGTCCATCGCGTCCAGGTTAAACAGAAATTTCAGTAGATCCTTTTTATATTTGTTATTTATGTGTGGTAACTTCCTCTTCACTGGGTTCCAGGACAACTTTCCACCACTAACCAGGCACATTTTTCTGCCTTCCTTACAGAGAAAGATTTTTGTGAATATTTCGCTTGTTATTATTAGATAAAACACAAAATGTGACTTCAGATTAATTCCCTTTTTCGGTCTTTATCCAATTTTCCACAAACTACTTCACTCCTAACCTAAAGGGATCACTCCTTAAATAGTTTCCATTTTTTATTTTTTTAACCTTTGCATTTGTTTTACCTCAGGTACTTTTGAGAGTGCTGGCTAATAGTTCAATCAAATTTAAGGAAGATTAGATTCTTTTGAGGTTGGACAATTCTATTCACAAACTTGCTTTGAGATCTTACCATCTGATTGGCCACATGAAAGGACAGAATGATAAAAGAGACAGCTAGGAATCTGAATCAGGCTAGTTCATCTAGTGTCACGGGAAAGACAGAGGTAAGCATGACCCTTAACACACAGTACATCAGCCCAAGTGTCAACATTCCCCTTTGGGAATTAGTTTAGGCAAAAGTGAGAAAGGAAATTAGAAGAAAGGAGCAGACACATCAACTTTCATAAACCTAAGGAAACAGAATACAATAAGGTTTTGGTGAGTGAAAGCCTACAGGTGACAGTATCAGGGATAAAGTTGGAATGACAAGCCTGGGTAGAGCAAGATAATAGGGTTCCTGCACATCAAGAAGAATCCTGAAGAAGAGGATCTCTGGAAGGAAGGGGTGCTGAAAGGGAGAAAGTGGGGCACCCAGGACTAGTATTACCTATAATCTTATGTATGCTAGGTCCTAAAACACTTAATATCTTTGGCTTAAATCATACCAATTTAAGATTTGCATTACTCGGGGCGCCTGGGTGGCACAGCGGTTAAACGTCTGCCTTCGGCTCAGGGAGTGATCCCAGCATTGTGGGATCAAGCCCCACATCAGGCTCCTCCACTATGAGCCTGCTTCTTCCTCTCCCACTCCCCCTGCTTGTGTTTCCTCTCTCGCTGGCTGTCTCTATCTCTGTCGAATAAATAAATAAAATCTAAAAAAAAAGATTTGCATTACTCCATTGACATTTGTGGCAATAGAATAAAATAGGAAACAAAATACAGAGAACATTAAATTACACTTTTTTTACTTGATGCCTTAACTTTTAAGAACAAAAATACAGGGATGCTTGAAGGTTAACTCTTTTTTTTTTTTTAAGATTTTTAAAAAAGATTTTATTTATTTATTTTGAGAGAGGGAGAGAGAAAGAGAAAGCATGAGCAGGGGGTGGGGCACAGGGTGGCGGAGAAGCAGGCTTCATACTGAGCCGGGATCCAAATATCCAGATGCAGGCCTTGATCCCAGACCCCTGAGATCCCAGGCCCCTGATATCATGACCTGAGTTGAAGGCAGACGCTTAACTGACTGAGCCACCCAGGTGCCCCTTTTGAAGGTAAACTTTTAAAGGAGAATTGCACGTGATCTGGGGGATACATGAACATTTTCGCACATGATTTACTCTAAGGTATCAGCCAATCAAACAAGTATTTATTGAGCAAACAAGGTGGGTATATGGATCACACTCCACATTAATTCTTGCCTCAACAATAATTTTGTGCTAATGATCTTTTTTTTTTTTTTTTGGTAAAGGCTCACAAATCATCTATTTAACTAATTGTGCTGTTGACCTTTGTCCAGTATAGGTATTAAAATCATACATCTTTAGTATTGATCAACTGTTAATTTTGTTATTTTCACACTGTCCTGATCTATCTGCTCTTAATCTATCATTTTATTTGAAGATCTCATTTTTTTTAAGTATTTATTTATTTGTGAGAGAGTAGTGTGCACACACACACAAGTTGGGGGGGAGGGGCAAAGGGAGAGGGGAAAGCAGACTCCCTGATGAGTGGGGAGCTGGACCTATGGCTCAATCCCAGGACGCTGGGATCATGACCTGAGCCAAAGGCAGCTGCTTAACTGGATAAGTCACCCCAAAGATCTGTTTTTAAAGCAATTAATTTCTTCTTTTCAAACCCCATTTAGAAATGATCTGATGAGTATGTTTTTTAAATTCAAATTCAGGAAAATCATATTTGTTGTAAAACTGATATCATTTTGAAAATGGAATGATATTTTTTGGAAAGTTAAAACTTTAATTTTGAACTTGCTGACATATGAATCAATAAAAGTGTTCCTAGAAACATCCATGGTGCTAAAATATCATTTTTAAAAAATTAAAATATAATTTTCATGCAAATATATAAGGAAGATATATCAAAATGTCATCAACTCAGTAATTAATGAGGGAACCAGTAAGAATAAGATCAATTCAAAGGATAATTTGAAGAACAGATTTTTATCAATAAATAGCAGTATTGATAAATATATATATACACACATATAGTCAGGAATACCAAAATGAGTTTGTCAATAGATACAAAACTGGTTAATATCCTATAGGCCAATAAAATACAATGTTTACTCATTCCCTGGTCATCTATCATGAAACTTTACCAAGGTCCTACATCTGGCAAGTAGATGCCTCCACAACATTCTCCCTTCAGTAACATCACACTAATGTGTTTATGATATATCAGAATGAGAAAGGGCAAATATACATAGTTTGGAGAAAGCCTCTCACCTAGGCTCATCCAGACTACGTATGAGATATTCCACTAGGAGAATGTCTTTCCTTGTCCTTGAATATAATTCAACACCCCCTATCCCCCTCAGTGAACCTTTTTCTTATTCTATTCCTACTGCATTTCATAAGAATGTAGGCTTGCTTTTTTGGATCAATTAGGAGATGTGTATTACATTTCTTGGAAAACATATTTTTGGTTTATCAGGAGCCTTCATTGCCTTAATGCAAAGAAGTTACAAATGCTGGGATTTCGGGCAGGATGGCAAGTGGGGAAGGAGCTAAGTTTTGATATTTGTTCAACAAATACTTTCTGAGAATCTAGTAAGGGCATCGCACTGTTTTTGGGTGCTATGAAAGAAATAAAGTTGCACAAGACTTGGTCTTTCCTTTTATAATTTGGAAAGTGAAAATATTTATGCAGATAACCATAATGTAAAACCTGTCCTTTCACATATTGTGACCAAAGAAATAAAGCCTGTTACAAAGTGGCACTTGCTTAGAGGATCCCAGAGAGAAGGACAGTCATGGGGATCCTTATGAAGATTTCATTATGTCATTTTTTTTAAGATTATTTATTTATTTATTTGACAGAGATAGAGACAGCCAGCGAGAGAGGGAACACAAGCAGGGGGAGTGGGAGAGGAAGAAGCAGGCTCATAGTGGAAGAGCCTGATGTGGGGCTCGATCCCATAACGCCAGGATCACGCCCTGAGCCGAAGGCAGACGCTTAACCGCGGTGCCACCCAGGTGCCCCTCATTATGTCATTTTTATTCCTCTTTTCTTGTTACTACATTGGTCCTGTTTTATTTTCCCTTTCCTATTATTCTTATTTCTTATTATTCTATTCTATTTCTTATTATTTCACTTTCTTAGGACATGCTTTCATAGGGCCGCCAAATCCCTGTATGTGTGTGTAGACAGAACAAATTAATTTTGAGGATTGTACTACCTTTACTTGCCTTGGGTTGCTATGTACTTCCACCAAAACAGGACAAAATGTGGGGTCCAAAATCTGAACTGGGACCACAGCTATTCTCAATGAGTCAAGCTTTCCCACTACCCTGTGAGGGAAGAGAGTGTTTAGATCAGCTTGCCACCAGGAGTTTTTAACAGAAATGCAAAGTAGTTTAAGTCACTAACAGGGACTTTATTCTACCCCCTACACTAGGAATTGGGTAGAGTTTCTCACCACATCTTAAGGCTGCCCTGAGAATGCCATTTATCCTCAAATACCCTCAAAGGAGGAGCTAATTAAAGGCTAAGTATTTATCATCATTAAACTAAAGATATTTCCTATAAATTTCTACTTCAGAACAAGCAGGACTTTAATCCAACATCCCCCTGCTTTCAAATCCACTCCCTGTCCAATACACACATGGGTTTTACAAAAAATTCATGTATTCAAACTAAACATTTGTGATTATGATTAAGAAAGTCCACAGAGGTTAACTATCACTGACTTCCATTCTTTTTTTTTTTTTTTAGATTTTATTTATTTACTTGACAGAGAGTGAGAGAGAGAGCACAAGCTGGGGGAGGGATTGGCAGAGAGAGAAGCAGGCTCCCCGCTGAGCAGAGAGCCTGAGGACATGGGACATGGGGCTCGATGCCAGGACCCTGGGATCACGACCTGAGCTGAAGGCAGGCACTTAGCAGACTGAGCCACCCAGGTGCCCCACTAACTTTCATTAATGGGACTTTTTTCTTTTTTAAGGTTTATTTATTTATTTATTTATTTATTTATTTATTTATTTATTTTTAGTAATCTCTACACCCAATGTGGGGCTCAAATTCATGACCTTGAGATCTAGAGACATGCTCTTCCAACTGAGCCAGCCAGGCACCCCTTCATGGGACTTCTTTATTTCAGTGTAGAGTCAAAGAGAGAACCTAGATTTTTATATCAGAGAAATCTAGATTTGAATCTCTGCCACTTATTCTGTGCCTATGGCCAATATATTTAACTTTTCAGTGCCTCAGTTTCTTTGTATGATAGGTAGAGTTAATGTGGGAACAGTGCAATTATGTATGAAGTTTTTGGTACATGATATGGAATCAGCATTTAATACTAAAGTTTTAATTATTTTTTAGTAATGTCTGCACACCCACCATGGGGCTCAAACTCACCACCCTGAGATCAAGAGTCAGTTGCTCTACTGACTGAGCCAGCCAGGCTCCCCCAATTCTTTTTTTTTTTAAACCTTGCTTTTTTAAACCTTTTTTTAACCCTCTATCTTGCTTTCTCCAGTAATAACCTATGACCACCGAGTTCCCACACTTGACTGTAAACGCCAAGACAGCAGGACCTCCTGTCATTTAGTCTTGCCAGGAATAGAGGGGTGATCAATCAGTATTTGCTGAATGCATTTATGTGTCTCTTGTACAATGTGCTCAGAATGTCATGTGAACAATACCTTTACTATGACGTGAAAGAATTTTGGGATACAGTCTAGTGATGAATGAAGTAAGTTCTAAAAACATGATCTCTCAGGGCGCCTGGGTGGCTCAGTCACTAAGCGTCTGCCTTCGGCTCAGGGCGTGATCCTGGAGTCCTGGGATCGAGCCCCACATCAGGCTTCTCCGCTGGGAGCCTGCTTCTTCCTCTCCCACTCCCCCTGCTTTGCTTATGTTCCCTCTCTCGCTGGCTGTCTCTCTCTCAAATGAATAAATAAAATCTTAAAAAAAAAACCCACACAATCTCATGTTACTCATTTGAAAACATGAACTTGTTTCCAGTTTTGTTCTGTTGCTTTTTTTTAGTGCTCTAGCATAGGATTGGAGCTGTGGGATCTGCAGCCACAGAGCATCACTACCCGGTTTTGAATCTAGACTACATTAATTATCAGCTGTGCAGAAATAAATTAAACATTCTTCTCAGTTTTCTCATGTGTAGAATGGGTATAATAATAACACCTATCTCACAGGGCTATTGTTGATGGTTAAATGAGCTAAAATACATGGAAGTGCTTAGAATAGTGCTTAGCACACACTCTGAGTGTTAGCTAGTCTAGCTCCTTCCCTAGGCCAGCCTATGCTGGTTATCTCATCATCCTTCTATTCCCAGGTTTAGGATGAATTGTCTCTTTTGGCCTTCTGGTTTCTGAAGAAGTGGGCAAAATCCTGGCTTTGCTCTCGTTCACCAGATTTGCCCTCCAGTATTGACTCTGTTCTTTCAGTAGCCATGTGACTGGTGCGTGGGATGCACACCCTGAACTCTGGGTGCTGGAATGTGTCTGGTATTTCCTGGTTTTGAGGGTTTGCCCTCTGAGAAGTTTCCCCATGGTGAGCTTCCCATCAGGAGGTATTCTCTCTGTCCATCCTCTCCTGCCTTGCTCCTTCCTAGGGCTCTTCTCTCCTAAATTCATATATTCTAGATCCTCTTATATGACTTCTCCTGAAAGTCTTTGATCCTTCACAAACCCCTCTCCCCAAGTCCTCAAGCTGCCTAGCCTGATCCAGAGGACCTATCTGCCTCCCTTCACTTTCTTTCCTCAAGTCACTGCCCCTCCCTGGCTTGGCGGTGCAGTCCCTCTGGGAGCTGTTTGCTCAGAGTCTCAGATAAGTCTGTGGGTGTATGCAAGGCATTTGAATGTCACCTAGGATGAGAATAGATCACCCAGCTCCCTAACTCTGCAAAAAACAACAATAACAATAAAATGAGGGCAACCTGGGACTCTTGAATAGCAGAATTGATTTCCAGAGCCTCCACACCTAGCAAGTGCCCAGCACATAGTAGGAACTTCATAAACGTGTGTGGAATACTGAACTGGCTCAGTCTCCCACCCAAGCTACAGTCTGGGAAGGATAGCCTTTGAGGGCTCCTGACTTTACTTAATTCTGGAGATCAGGCTCTGCCCCTTTGTTTGTTTGGTTAACTTGACCTGCCCATGAGAAACTGCAAATATTTCACCATAGATTCCTACCGTATCTGAGGAAATGTTTATTTCTTGTCGGCTGATAGCATAATCCAACAATATTTAAGAAAATAAGTGAGGTGGCCAGAAAGAGCCATGAAAAGAAGAAAAAAATGGAGTTGGTTATTTGCTAACAAGAGAGCAAACACATAAAAAGAGGGGAGAACACGTGGGTATTGTTAAGAAGGACACAAGCTGAGATCCCTAACCAGATCCTTTTTTCATGCTTCTGTCCGTAGGCCACTACCTCCCCTGGCATTCTCTAACCGGTCGTCTCTCTCTTGTGGCTATGGCTGACGGTTGTGACTCCCTGGGCTCTCTGAGACAGAATCACCCGGAGGTAATTTGCTTCTGGCCTTCTCTCTAGACTCCCCCAAATCAAAAGACCCGTATCCTTCAGGTCTAAGGCTGGGAGGGTAAGGTATTGAAATGTGCTCTGTTTCTGTACGAATTCCTCATTCAACCAGGCTGGCCAGCTCCAAATGTACTAGAACTTTTGGAAAGAGATAGTGAAGGAGAGGGAAGAGAGGGGAGGTTTGAGAGACTTTGAGAGAAAAAGATAAGGAAAAGGAGAGGGAGGGAAAGTGGGAGTCAAATAACATCTGTGCCTCTGACTTCTAGAATTTTAAGAGCAAATTTTTGCGTGTCCTCTTTAGAATTCCATACAATGCTAAATTTGAGACAAAATGTATATAAAGTGTATACTGGGATTGTCTACAATGAAGGTCAAAGGTTATTTAAATGAGGGAGGGTTACTAAAATCTCTACTGTGAATTTTTAGAGCTCTCATTGAATTGTAAGATAAGGCAAGGAAAACTGGATTTCTAAGTATTGCTAAGCAGCAATTTAGCAATCTTTGGGATAACCATCAAAAAGTCTTGTACAAAGTTATCTCACTAAGAGTTTTCAAACTGTGCCCTTGGGTGTTAAGGGAGAGGGGACTGAGTGGTGGGGGTGGGGGGCTGGTGCAGGGGTGTCTGAGGCTTGCTGCCCACAGGTGCAGATTTGGTGTATCTCTTCCAAGTCTTCATTCAGTGATGGCCAAGGTGGGAGCATTTATACCACAAAAAGCAGTGAACCTCCAAATCAGTGTTTCTTGGAGAGCTCCTTGTTAAGTATTTACCAGCATACCCCTGGAGCAGATCTGCTTTTATCTGTATTTATATAGATAATGTCTGTGTTAAATACAGCTTTTGAAGAAGTTTCGTGGCCACAAGGAACTTTGAACACCATGCTTCAGTTGGATTTTTTTCTTCCTTTCTGAATAAAATGCATGGTGAATATTATCCAGATCTCCCTCAATTTATGATGGGGTTAAGTCCTGATAAACCCATCAGAAGTCAAAAATGCATTTAATGCACCTAATCTCCGGAGCATCACAGCTTAGCCTCGCCTGCCTTAAACGTGCTCAGGGCACTTAGACTGGCCTGTAGTTGGGCAACATCCTCTAACACGAAGCCTATTTGATAATGAGTGTTGAACGTCTCATGTGATTTATTGAATACTGTGCTGAAAGTGAAAAACAGAATGGTTGTATGGGTACAGTAACATTTTGTGAGTGTCAGTTGTCTACAACGCCCCCTCACTGTGATGGTGGGGCTTACTGGAGGCTGGGGCTGATTGGGGGCTGGGGCTGCCCAGCATCACAAGGGAGTATTGTACAGTATGTCACTAGCCCCAGAAAAGATCAACATCAAAACTGGAAGTTTGGTTTCCACTGAACATATATCACTTTTGCACCATTGTAAAGTTAAGAAAAATAGTTAAGTCATACCACCGTAAGTCGGGGCAATCTGTAATTTGAAGAACTATGAATCATTTTATTATTTTAACATCACTTTAAGAGACTGCAGTAATTTTATTATTTACTAAAACTATAGCAGTTATATTACATTCCGTAAGCTTTCTAATAAAATCTACATAAAAATGACTGCATCGAGTACTTTAAAATGTTTTAAGATACATCAAAAGAAAAAAAAATCCTTGGTTGTGGGCTTGGAGTTTAGTAAATGTAAACTTTATTGGATTAGTCAGCTAAGTAATTACAGAAATGGATGTGTTCCAGGAAATTGCCACTCCTGTATGTTTTAATACTGCCAGGAAGCAGTACTAATATTTCTTTAAGTTCTGATTAACGTTTTTGTTCTTTTTTGGATTATGGTATTGGAATACTGTATTGATTTTTCCCACCTTACTTTTGGCTTCCTAATTGTTTTTCCTTGCATGTTTTTTGTAGTGGCTCCTTAAACTTGCCCTTTGAGAACTATAATGGTCAAGCCCATGACCAGGGAGCTTTGGTGATTTAAAGCCTTAGATCACTCTCCCAGCTCTCCCCCGCCTCTCCTCTGACCGCTTCTTTCTCAGGCTTTGTCAGGTCAGATTTCAGGTCACCATTTGGGCTGTTTTTTACTTCAGTCTCTTATCCCATGAGGCTAGCTGGCTTGAGGGATGGAAGATGCCAAGATGTAAGTTAGGCTTGAGGGAAGGGAGAGAACTCATTTTGAGTTAAGCCTAAACCAGATGCTTGGCCTAGCATCAGAGAGCTCTGTGTTGGGGTTTTAGGCATATGGTTCTTTGATTTCCATTTCTCATCTTCTAAATATCTTTCCTGGGACCTATGGGGAGAAGAGATGTCTGTACCCATGCAGGAGTTTTGAATCTTTTGGCTTAATAGCATGCTTATCATTCCCGTCAGGGCCTCTATATGTGGTTGTGGGGTTTTGAACTGCAGGTACCTGCCCCCAGCCTCTCCCTTGGCCAGGCTCTGAGGCAGAGCATCTTTTCCTGAAGAATATGAAGGCACTCTTAAGGCTTGTTTTCTGATCTGATAGTAAATCCTGCTGAAGCCTGCAATAGTGATGATCCCATTGGGTACACAGATTCTGACCCCGTGTCCCAATTTCCTAGGACTCAAAAACAATCATGAGAGTTACATTGAGTGCTTGCTTCGGCAGCATGTACACTAAAATTGGACCGATACAGAGAAAGTTAGCATGATTGGTGCCTGCCAGTGGCCAGGGTGGGGGTGGGTTAAATGGGTGAAGGGAGTCAAAAAGTACAAACTTCCAGTTATAAAATAAACAAGTCATGGGGATGTAATGTACAGCATGGTGACGATAGTTAATAATACTGTATTGCATATTTGAAAGTTGTTAACAGAGTAAACCTTAAGAAACTCTGGTAAGAAAAAAATTCTAAAACTATGTATGGTGATGAATGTCAACCCGACTTACTATGTGATCATTTTGCAATATATACAAATATCCAATCATTATGTAGTATACTGGAAACTAATATAACGTATGTCAATTATACCTTAATCATCATAAAAAAAAAAAGAATGATTTTGAAAGGGGAAAGTAAGTCAGTCCTTGCTTATGCAAATAAGACTCTCGCTCTTCCCTGAAAAAGGAGTTCTGATGGGAGACTTTTGTGCATCTCACACAGACGTCCTTCTCCTACCCCTACTCATTTGCCAGACTTGTCTGGATGTGTTTGATTTTAAGTAGCAGACCCAGTTTGAGTTCATTGCCAAACACCCCTCGGGCTTCTCCAAGGCCTGCCCCACCAGTTTGACAAGCATGCTCAGGCATTCTGGAACTCCACCAATGGATAATAGATTTCCCACTATACACATAAGGCCAGGAAGCAGGAAGAGAAGTGGAGGTCAAGAAAAGAGAGTGAAAAGGCAGTGAGACTTGCCATGACTTGGTGCTGCCGCCTGCCCCAGGTCCACTTCGGATTTGCATTTGGGGGGCTACTTTGGCAATACAAATGGCTTTACACCCACAGGTCTGCCTGCTTCTCTCCACATCTTAGACCATAAATCCTTTGGAGGTCAGGCTCCCTCCTGGCTGAGCTGTAGTGTTTACTAAAAATGCTTTGGAAACATTTTTGACAATTAAAAACATTTTTTTTTCTATACAAGGAGAGGTGACCAAAAATGAACTTAGATGTGAAACTGAAACCCACAAAAAGGCTTTTCAATTTTGTTTTGAACTGTGTACTTTGTTAAAAGAACAAGGCTCTTTCTGCATTGTGATATAGTTTGACTGTGGCCAGTTCTACCAGCTCTGTCCAGCGACAGTCTTGGGGACTAGATCAGTTGTGGTGTGCATATAAGATGGCATTGCTAATTCCTGCTGCCAGCTTCAGCTCAGACACAATGTGAAAACAACTCCCCGAAGTTAGAATTGATCACATTGATTGATTTTTCTTTAGTTCTGGTCTTGGCAAGAAACAATGAAGGTACAACCAAACTCAGTATCCCTGTTTCTTGTATTTCTGGGACTGGCAGTGAAATATCCTACCAGATAATATAAATTTGATTTCTGTTATTTTTGGTTTTTTTTTAAGATTTTGTTTTTAAATAATCTCTACACTCAGTGTGGGGCCTGAACTGGTACTGAGATCAAGAGTTGCATTCTCCACTGACTGAGCCAGCTAGGCACCCCTGGTGTTCTTTAAAAGTAGCTCAGTCAGTTCGGTGACCTGCTCTTGGTTTTGGCCTGGGGTCATGATCTTAGGTTTGTGGGATCCAGTCCCACATTGGGCTCCACACTCAGTGTAGAGTTTGTTTGGGTTTCTCTTCCTTTCCCTCTCCCTCTGCGTCCCTCCCCAGACATGCTCTCTCTCAAATAAATACATTAATTAAATATTTAAAATTAGCCAGATGAGGTTGCTTGGGTGGCTCAGTCTATTAAGTGTCCAACTCTTTTTTGCTTTTTTAAGATTTTATTTATTTATTTGAGGGATGCCTAGGTGGCTCACTTGGCTAAGTGTCTGCCTTTGGCTCAGGTCATAATCCCAGGGTCCTGGGACTGAGTCCAGAATCAGGGTCCCTGCTCAGCGGGGAGCCCGCTTCTCTCTCTGCCTGCTGCTCCCCAGCTTGTGCTCATGGACGCATGCTCTTTCTCTCTCTCTCACTCTCTGACAAATAAATAAAATCTTTATAAAAAAATGGGACACCCAGGTGCCCCAAGTGTCCAGCTCTTGATTTCAGCTCAGGTCATGATCTCAGGGTCATGTGCTGGAGCCCCAAGGCGGGCTCCATGCTCAGTGTTGAGTGTGCTTATCCCTCTCCCTCTACTTCTCCCACCGTTTGCACGAGCGCCCCTCTTTCTCTCTCTCTTTCTCTAAATACATAAATAAAATCTTTAAAAAATGTATAAAATAAAAGTAGCCAGATGAACAAGTGCATGGAATTAATACAAACGGTGTCATTTCAAATCTTTTTTTTTTTTTTTTTTTAAGATTTTATTTGACAGAGAGAGACAGCGAGAGAGGGAACACAAGCAAGGGGAGTGTGAGAAGGAGAAGCAGGCTTCCCGTGGAGCAGCGAGCCCAATGCGGGGCTTGATCCCAGGAGCCTGGGATCATGACCTGAGCCAAAGGCAGACACTCAACCACCTGAGCCACCCAGGCACCCCACAAAAGGACTTCTTGAGGTGAGAGCAGAGCAGCAGTACCCTTTCTTTTATGTAGTAAAACAGCCCACAAGTTTTGGCTGCATCTTAACTAACTTTCATCTGTCCCCCTTCCCTTGCAGCTCTAAATGTAGCCATGCAACCAGGTCCTGGCCAGGGGTATCTGAGTGGAAGGGAGACCTCTTCTGGGAGCTTCCTGCTGCTTGGAATTTTAGAACAGGAGCACATGGCTATGCTCCCCTGAGCAGTCTGACAGAGGAGCTTGGTCTCCTAAAACCATGGATCACTATACCAGTTCTGGCCCTTCCACCCCAACTTTTATGTGAGAGTGAAATTTAATCTGTAGCTTAACGCAACAAAAGTTCATTTCTTGATCCTACCACTTGTCCAGTGCTGGTCAGCAGGGAATCTGCTCATCCAGGGCACTGAGAAACCTGGGCTGAAGCATTCTATCTCAATCAGTGCTCCCACTAGTGTCAAGAAAGGCAAAGGGAATGTAGTCAATTGTATATTCTTAAAGCTTCCACCTGAAAACCTACATTTTCACACATGTGAAAACACATGTCCCTTCCTTGGCTAATGTGAGTTACATCAAAATGCCTAACCGCAAAGAGGATAGGGAAGTACAATCCTTGTATGTGTCCCAATGGGAGAGGAACCAGAATATGTGAACTATCCTCATGAGTACTAGAATTTCTGTCTGTTTAAGCCACTGTTCTTTTGGGTTTTCAGCTACTTGCAGCTTCACTGAATCCCAACAAATACAGGAATGATCGCATCAATGCTGTAATCAGTAGGAAGTGTTTGTCGAAATCTCTGGAATACTTGGATAACAATAGTAGATAAAAGCAATCGTGGATTTAGTAAAACACAGTAGAACCTCAGTATTTGAGTAGTTTAAGAATGTATTCTGATCTGCTATAGGTAAAATCAGGTCTGTCTGCCCCTGCCTCCCAAAGCAGAAACCATCTGTGGCAGATAGCTGACAGATATTTCTTTCAACCAGACTATCCTGCAACACATCCATGAAATCTGTAATCCAGAGTGTTTATTTACTGTGTGTAGGTGTCAACCTAGAAGCAGGCACAGTTCGTGAAAAAAAAAACAAACAAATCAGGTTAGTCTTATGGAAAAAATTCTATAGACTATTGACAGAGAAAGTCTTCCGTTACTGGAGAGTGAGCCCATGCTCAGAATGGAGCACTCTTGCTCTCTTACAGTCTCATTCTAGAGCAGGAAAGCAGAGCTGTATCAGATATGAATCTGAAGGACAAAAGCAGCTCTAGAGACACCAAGCAATAGTCTACGCTACAGGTTTAACACACTCCTTTAATTTCATTGGAAAAAATAATGAAACTGCAGAAAAGTATTTATGGAACTGGAGGAGAGCATATTTTGCTGGTTTTACTTTATGTTTGAAGTTTTGGGTATAGCTATGCCCGTAAATACTGAAATGCCTAGCATAAAGAACGCAGCCTGGGGCATACCCCATAAAACTTACAGTGCAATTAAATGAGCAATTTCCACTGGAAATAAAATCGGCATGTTGAGTGGAATATGAATTAAACTATGCATAAGACTCAGGCTTGCACTAGGAACCTTCTGGGTTCAGTAGCAACTGATGCAGTCCATCTATAATAGGTCAAGGCCAGTAAGTAACAAAAGACAACTGCAGTTAGCATGAAGATCAAGGCATTCCAAACCGTGGTTAATGTAGTTCCCCTGTCATTATGTCTCCTGGAAAGGCCCAGCAAAATCAGGACTGATAACAAAGTGTAAATCCGACCCTGCATGACACTGCAGACACACTGAGCTCCATTGTGTTTGCTCTGCAGAATTTCTGATAGTCTCAAAACTTTATTATCACCTTCTGAATATTCCCTCCTTCATCAAAGTCACCTAGGTATAGTTAGGTAAGTGTTTGTAAAAATTTCATGTGGAAGACTGAAAAGCCACCAAAACAAACATCAGTTGGTATAGCACACCACACTCTGTCCCGGTTCATTTCTGGAACCTTATTTGGAGAGGAAAGGACAATGAATCACTGATATCCCAAGGGAAAACTCAGCTCAGGAAAGGTTTAGAACTGCAAGTCTGAGGCACCACATGTATACTTTGGCTCAGAGAGGGACTGGCTTCTAAGTACAGAAAACA
>NC_048219.1:145008572-145063972 GCF_002007445.2 Ailuropoda melanoleuca | reverse complement strand
CCCTTTCCCTTCCTTCCTTCCTTCCTTCCTTCCTTCCTTCCTTCCTTCCTTCCTTCCTTCCTTCCTTCCTCTCCTTTCTTTTGACAAAAGCTTGGAGGCATAAAATGGAATTATTTTAATCGAAATGACAACCTCTATGGTGCTGCTCTACTACATGTTCACAGTTAAAATCATTTCATGTTTTCCTCGGATAACTGCGGTCAGTTTGAAAACAGCCTTGTTAATTAGCGCGCCGTGACGCAATATATCACTGCATCTTTAGAGTTCTGGCGCCAGCTAGTGGTAGAAGAGGGGAGCCGCGTGGTCGCTCTTAAATCAGGGGAGGCGGCTCTCATCGTGTTGCCTCCCCTTAGCCCTCGTCCTTCCCCGTTTCTTCCCCCATCAGTATAACGGGGATCACTGCCGCGTGGCTAGAGAAGGGCAGGCGGAATTGCAGATCATAGTAGACAAAAATGGTGGGCAGGGGCGGAGAGAGGAAAGGCCAGACAAATGCATTCCGTTCTTCCAATGGATTTGAGAAGAGATGGTTTATTTGAAATATTCCTGCCATGTTGATGGAGCAGCTCAATCTTTTGCCAGTGAATGCTTAGCTTTTTGTTTTTCATTTGTAGAGATATTTGACTGTATACTTAGGACACGTAATAACTATGGAACTTCACCACAAACACAACACTGAAGACAGACATGTTGTAAGTCTAAATTTGTGTTCATTCTTAAGTAGCAAATATTTCTACTGTGAACAGGCTCTGCTACCTTCTCACTGGTACAACTTTAGATGAATAACTCTCAAATGGTTAATAAAACAGAAACCTCTTATGATATTTGTGGCTGGTACATTATGAAAAAAATATATAAAAATTTCAGGCAAAAGACACTTTGTTGGGGATGTATGAAGTGAATCTAGGCTTGGAGCCCCATCTATCCTCAAGTTGAAATAGGTTATAAGGATTTGCAGGAAAACTTCAAACATACAGTATGTATTTTAAGAACAAAGAATCTTTGGCAGGCCATTTTTCTCATTTAATTAAGCTATAGCTGATCTTACTAGGGTTATGGAGGGACCGCAAATGCTAATAAATAAAACCTGAAGCTGAGATATTTCTTTCATTAAATAGCAGGAGTGTTTATAACTCTATTTACTTATTGCTAAAATCAATTATTAGTACTAATATTCATTGTGGAATTTATAATGAAAACAAGCTGAAGCTTGTAAGGAACTTTTATTTTTTATTTTATTATTTTTTAATGATTTTTTTATTATATTATGTTAATCACCATACAGTACATCCCCGGTTTCCGATGTAAAGTTCGATGATTCATTAGTTGCGTATAACACCCAGTGCACCATGCAATACGTGCCCTCCTTACTACCCATCACCAGTCTATCCCATTCCCCCACCCCCTCCCCTCTGAGGCCCTCAGTTTGTTTCTCATAGTCCATAGTCCCTCATGTTTCATTCCCCCTTCTGATTACCCCCCCTTTCTTTATCCCTTTCTTCCCCTACCAATCATCCTAGTTCTTATGTTCCATAGATGAGAGAAATCTTATAATTGTCTTTCTCTGCTTGACTTATTTCACTTAGCATTATCTCCTCCAGTGCCGTCCATGTTGCAGCAAATGTTGAGAATAAGTTCTTTCTGATAGCCAAGTAATATTTGTAAGGAACTTTTAAAAAAATGTCATTGGTTATTGATCACTGGATGTTCTATGCAACTGATGAATCACTGAATTCTACACCTGACACTAATAATACAGTATATGCTAACTAAATTAAATTTAAATAATTTATTTTTAAAAGAAATGTCATTTATATATCACTATCTATGTCAGTTCTAGAGAATAAGGATGATCTGAACTAAAATTTCTTGTAATAATGTTTTTAGAAGGCAGATCAATGTAAGAGGAGGTTTCAGGCAGGAATTATTGTCACAGTCTTCCCTGGCAGCCTAAAGTGTTACTCTGCTGTTGGGGAAACACACTTAAAATATTCTCTATGGGAGACATCAGATGGTAAAAGAGCCAGCTGCTCACGGTGCTGCTGTGGGAGATTTACGTAAACTGGAACTTTGAACTTACTTTGCACTTTTGCTAAAAGCTGCGTATTTCATATTAAAAATTCGCCTAACCTCCTTGTCAACCAAGTGAAAGTGTAGACATCTTCTTTTTGGTTTTAAGCATCTTGTAACTTTTGGTCTATAATAAAGCCCTAGTTAAAAATCTTAAAATCTTCAGTTTATCTGGTCTCCTCTGAGTCTCTTTTGTCTCACTTTGTGATGGAAGCTGAGCCTTTCTAAATGAATGTGAGTTTTAAGGAGTATTATTTTTTTTTCCCTTTGGAAAAAGAAAATTAATTTTAACAAGGCTCTTTAAATGACAGATTAATTGAAACTGAAGTGAATGATAGAGTGGAATTGTCATAAAATTTTGAGAATTACAGCAAGATAAAATAATTTATGCTCTTTTAAAACAGTTTTGTAGTATGTAACTACTTATTTTAAACACTGAGTTTGTGATTAGGTCTATCTTTAAAACTGTTTAATGGTCGCCTTAAAATATTTTGATGCCTACTGTAATCCTTATGTAATTTCCCATATGCTACCATGTAAACGCTTTGAAATGTCATTCCGTCATAATTCAAAATTTACTCATAAAGATTTTAAGATTTATCATTTGGGTTTGATTTTTTATTACTTTTTGAAATAAAGTTAGAAATTAACTCTACATTGCAAAATAAACACATTTGAAGAAAGGAAGGGAAATATACCTGAGTGTCTATATATATATTTTTCCTCTTTGGAGATTTCTCTGATGACTTTGAAATAGTGATAGCAACTAGCCGGCTCACTCAATTTGGATTCTCCTTTTGTTTGGAATACTCTATAAAATTTTTACAAAAGGAATAAACATAGGATATCATTTTTACTTGTGGGTGTCCCTGAATGTGGCAGCATAAAGACAAACTTATAAAAACAGTCACACATTCCGATGTTCACATTTGAAAAGACAAGGCATACTAAAACGCATATGTGCAAATAATCAAACACTGGTCTGGCCTCTAGATTACACGGTTCCTAAATAGTGCAGTCTTCCCTCACAGAGTGATACCAGAGCCCTCTACAGACCTCCTCATGAGGCGACTCTGGCACAGTATGACGAGGGGACACATCTGCCAGCACAGTGCTACAGATGGTTCCCCTCATTAGCCTACAGAACTCCCAAGCAACCATCACGGAGGCGGCCTGGGATCTCACTTGGACAAGATGTTAAGCTAGCCTCCTGTTCAGTGTCATTAGGACTTCTCCAAAATAATCTCCTTAGTGTACCCTGTTGGGCTTGGGCTGGCCTACATGTCCCGCTTGCGGAGAGCCGAGATGGCGGCACTGTGTCCAACTTGCCAAGGGTCATTATATGATTTTCAGGTTTGACAAAGTTCCCTAGCAAGTCAGGCATATAAACTTCTTTATCTAAATGCAGTGGCAGGGTGGTCTTGATGCTCCCTAGAAGCTCATTAGCATAGCTTTTGGAGTTCCAGGCAATGCTCACCTTCATGTACATGTTTCCTTATTACACTAAATGCATTGACAATCTCATTTCTCCTTTCCCCCTCGACCTACTGATTTATTGATATAATGGCATTTTAATTTTGTTTTGTTTACCCTTTGTTTATGAATCAGCCTTAAAATCAGGGCACCAAGCCCTGGCAACCGGAAATGTTAGTTAAGTTTAGCAGTAGAAACAGCAGGGGGAGCCCATACTGTTTTATGCTCTGCAGTTTCTCTGACTGGATGATTATTATAATAATTATTATAGTTGTTGTTTTACAGTTATAACAGAGATGTTTACAATCTACGTACATTTATAACATAGATGTTTAGAATTCAGATAATCACCATGCGCTAGACTATTATAATTTTAAATCACAGATGGTCAATTTTTGTTCTTTAATTATATGAAATTATTAGCATACCACTTAGAATATTTGATAGGTAACAATTTGGCAGTAAGAATTTTCTTCCCTGTCTTTTAAGCCAGGGAAAAACTTGTTCTGAATTTTATTTCTCAGAAAATGAGGGGTGCCTGGGTGGCTCAGTTGTTAAGCGTCTGCCTTCGGCTCAGGGCGTGATCCCAGAGTTCTGGGATCGAGCCCCGCATCAGGCTCCTCCACTGGGAGCCTGCTTTCCTCTCCCCCCCCCCCTGCCTGTGTTCCCTCTCTTGCTGGCTGTCTCTCTCTCTGTCAAATAAATAAATAAAATCTTAAAAAAAAAAAAGAATGAAAATGAAACCAGCTAAAATCCCTATATAATTTCTCCAGCATTTACACTTCACACCTTTTTTCCCCCTGAAATAAAGTGTAAAAGTTAAAATATACCAACTGACATATTTTTGAGACTGTGATAGTGAGGGGAGGTCCCACCTCAATTGCTTGGTGTTCTAATAAGACCCAGATTTAATTTTCCATTTTGAAGTTAATAAAATGCAAAAGCCCAGTGGCCTTTAATATTGTTTTCTTATTCTTGATGAGATCCTTGGGTCAGTAGGTTTTCACTACCATAAAATAATTCAGAATATCTGAATGACTTTTTGCTCTCTAAATAAGCCACTGTAATGTCTCCAGACATACATTCTATATATTGGAGCCCAGCCTAGATTATTCTGCTCTGTTGGAGGGGAAGGAACTCTAGAGTGATACTCACATAGCTGCATTGGTGATTTTGCCCATAATATCAGAAAAGCTGCCTCACAGCGTGATGCCCCATTGTGATGTTAAAAAGGGGTTTGTAAATTTAAACAATTTCTATTGAATACTTTTGAATTTCATAAGAAATAGCTTAAAAGTGGGGTGCCTGGGTGGCTCAGCTGTTAAGCATATGACTTCGGCTCAGGTCATGATCCCAGGGTCATGGGATGGAGACCCGAGACCCGCATCGGGCTCCCTGCTCAGCAGGAAGCCTGCTTCTCCCTCTACCACTCCCCCTGCTTGTGTTCCCTCTCACTGCCTCTCTCTCTGTCAAATAAATAAATAAAATCTCAAAAAAAAAAAAAGAAATAGCTTAAAACTAAGCATCAACTCTACATTGACGGGGACACTGAATGTTGGTACAACACATGCAATTTAAAAAAAATTAAGAAAGATTTTTTTTTTTTGCCAAAAGCCTATAAGACTTAAAATTCTATGATGGATCAACAATTCTGGGGATCCACATTTCTGGTTCCCTCCATGCTGAAATTTTAAAAAAATGCAATCGCAGAGTGATCAGAAAAGTTTAGGAGGAGTAGCATTTGAGCAGAGCTTTGAAGGTTGGGAAGAACTTTTATGGGGATGATGGTGGGGCTGTAGTATGTAGTTGTGATGAGAGGGAAAGACACTTCAGGCAAAAAGAAGGTCATAAACAAAGGGTCATAGTTGGAAATAGTCACAGACCACGACATGGGAACCTTGGCTACCTACAAGGAGTGGGGCGTTATCATGAAGTTTTGATGTGGAGCTAAGCACTTAGAACTTTATTCTGGAGGCAGAGGGAGACAGGGAGGGTTTTAGCAGGAGCCATACTCATAGGAATAATATTCCAGGGAGATTGATTTGGTGACCGGGAACAGGATCCTTGAAGATTTAATCAAATTGATTTAGCATCAGCATTAGGAAGCACAAAGAAGTTATAATTTAAAGTCGCTGTTCTGGGTGCCTGGGTGGCTCAGTCAGTTGAGCGTATGCCTTCAGTTTAGGTCATGATCCCAGAGTCCTGGCATGGAGCCCTGAGTTGGGCTCCCCGCCCAGAGGGGAGTCTGCTGCTCCCTCTCCCTCTGCCCCTCCCCCTGCTTATGCTCGCTCACTCAAATAAATAAAATCTTAAAAAAAAATAAAGTCGCTGTTCACATAATTTTAAAATACGATTTAAAGTGTTTTTATAGCATCTTCCTTGATTATTATAGTCAATGCTATAATCTAGGAGAACAAGTCCGAGTAGAGCTGTGTGTGGATATTTTCTTTCCATGAATATTAGTAATAACATCTTGCATTTGGGGAACATGTTTTGTTATTCCAAATGTCAACATATTGTTTTGTTCTTTCGTCAACCTGGTAAGGTTAATGGATACTTATAAAAATAACAGGTGTTACAGGCCTGACCCTTCGCCCCCATGTTGTCTTTCTGGTTGCATATGTAAATGTAGATTGAGAGATTAGACTGAAGCTTATAGCTATGTCAGTTTCTCTCTGAAGAGTTGACAATATTATTCTATGATTATTTGGGTTTTTTTAATATTTAATTTATTTTTTTGAGATAGAGAGAATGAGCAGGGGGAGAGCAGAGGGAGAGGAAGAGGGAGAAGCAGACTCCCTGCTGAGCAGGGAGCCCTACAAGGGCTCGATCCCAGGATCCCAAGATCATGACTTGAGCCGAAATCAAGAGTTGGACACTTCATCATCTGAGCTACCCAAGCGCTCCTCTATGGCTGTTTGTTTCAAAGAAGCTTTGAATTTCATTTTGTAGGTGTCTTACACTGTGGTACTATCATTGCTTCAATTATATACTCACAGCAAACACTTTTTGGAGGGAAATAGAGTGTCATCCAGTTGTATGTGTTGTTTGGTATATCCTTTTTTCTTTTTCTTTTTTTAAGATTTTATTTATTTATTTGACAGAGAGAGAGGCAGTGAGAGAGGAAACATGAGCCGGGGGAGTGGTAGAGGGAGAAGCAGGCTTCCCGCTGAGCAGGGAGCCCAGTGCAGGGCTGGGTCCCAGAACCCGGATCATGACCTGAGCAGAAGGCAGACGCTTAACGACTGAGCCACCCAGGTGCCCCTATCTTTTTATTTTTCTGAAAAAATTGACAATTTACATATATACTATATTGGTATTGGCATTAATACTGTCTTTTACTTGATCCAGAAAGAAAGAGAAAAGGTACAGTAACATGAAAAAAGCGAAAGGGAGTCCTAATGATAGACAGAGAAGAGATTTTAAAAAGTTTAGTAAAATGTGATTTTTTAAAAAAAATTTGAAGCAAATACGGCTTACATCAATAAATTTAAGAGCCATATACTATACTTTTAAAAAATACCAGACTATATTGGCGGGGGGAAGCCCAGTAAGACAATCATGTTTTTTCTAAACTACCTCACCCAAAGTGGGAACTTAGATGAGATCAGGTGTATTCAGGGTGATAAAAAAGTGCAAACAGAATAGTTAGCTGCTTAGTGTTCAAACTCTTTTAATGCAGTGCATATGTTTGTCTATTGAACTAATAGTACCAGGATTCCTGCAACACATCATTAGTGGCTTATGTGGCCGTAATGATCAACTTTGACTTATATGTCAATGCTCTGTTCATCTAACTTTATAAAAATATATAGGGCTCTTTAGACCCTGTGTTTGGCATTATCACAATTTTTGCTTGGCTCAGACAGGGCAGGTTGATTATCATTAAAGTGTTATTTATTTCTATTTTATTAAGCCCCTTTTACATTCATGTTACAGGTTAATTTATACTTTTATTTCATGCACTACTTGGCTTTACTGATTAATATGCCCCATGGCATTCAATAAAGTCAGGCAGTGGAGGAAATAAGAGTGGTATTAATTTCTAACATTGCTATAAATTTGCCTTAATAAAACTAGCTCAATACCATTGCAGAGGTAATACAATGGATGCTTCCAAATTGTTAACAAAGATGCAACTAAACAATTTTCCTTCCTGAATTTAAAATCCCCCAACTGCGTTTTCTTTCGAGTGTTGAAATGAAACCTGCCATATATTTTTTTCCCTCTTTAAAAGGTAATAAGATAGTTGGGATAATACGACAGTACACAGCCCTGCATTTGACTTATGCTAACACTTTACTCAGACTTAAGGTTACAAACCATGCAAATTAACCCAGGCCCACAGGCCCTTGGAGGTGGGGGGGACGACTTTGTCATGTAAGAATTTTCATAATATTAAAATTATCTTTAAAAGGTGATGTCTCCAGCATCCGTTATTTGTCCTTCTTTAGTGTGTTAATGCTCAGTCCCAATAATAAATATTACTACTGTGAAATCTGATAACATGAAGGCGCCACTGAAAAATCTATGTGTCGGAATTATTTTTTTGTCAGTTAACCCACCGCTCCCACCTCAACTGCTTAATTAAATAATGTTAGAATTAGGATTCAGGAATTTATGAAGACAAGAACACATTACCACCCTCTGATTTTTGGGTCACAAAATTTTGATGGTAAGGAATGTACTCCATTGATAAGTAACCAAATTCATATATTAAAAGACTACACATTCTTTCCTTTTCATTTATTAGATTGTAGCTAGGCTGGCCAAAAAAATTGTTAAAATCAGAAATTTAGCTCCATTTCCATTCTTCTGAAAGAATAAGTATACTTTATTCACTCTGAAATTCCCCCTTTTCTTGCCTTTTCAATAATTTCTTTAAGTTCTAGCATTTATGGATTGGAAAGAAAATTGATTTAAAAAAAACAGCGAACAACATTAAAAAGTTCTCCTTTGCATAAGAGTGTCAGGAAATGTGTTCATTCAACAGATAGAGATTTATTGATTCATCTCTCTGCCAGGCACTAATCTCATCTTGGGGACTGAACTGTGAGATAGTTACAGTCTCTGTCTCCTTAGAATATACAGTCTTGCTCTTTTATTTACTTTAATAAAATGGTGGTGAAATTTCACACATTAGTAAGGAAGATATTTTGGGACAGAAAAAAAATCTTATTTGGTGTCTGTTTGTCGTTTGAATGGATGAGGAACTTCTAGATTCTTAAAGTCCCTTCAAATCACACCAAAGTAACAG
This sequence comes from Ailuropoda melanoleuca, assembly GCF_002007445.2. Taxonomy (NCBI): domain Eukaryota; kingdom Metazoa; phylum Chordata; class Mammalia; order Carnivora; family Ursidae; genus Ailuropoda; species Ailuropoda melanoleuca. Next base: position 145,055,175 of record NC_048219.1, on the reverse strand, counting down.
GCATCTGTGCTCATAAAACAGTTCAAGAGACAGTGGAAGAGTGAGTCATCTGACATCCATGTTGTGCTCAGGAGCATATTTCTTGACTTTTACTAAATCAACCTAACGGAGTGATTCCATCCCCGCCCCAGCTCAACTCCAATGAATCCAAGTCTATTAGTGAGGCGGATTTGATCTTACTGTGTTTTCGCTTGCTCAGCTTTTAGTTAAAATCAACTTTCAGGTAATTCACATTAAAAAGGTGTGTCTTTTCATGTTTGTGTATTTATGCAGCCTCCAGCTTTATGCAAAAATAAAAATCCCCTCTTTGCTGTTTCCATTACCAAGCCCCAACTGATCCTCTTAGTTCATAAAAATGAGACTTTAAGAATAAGTAGTTCTTTTTTTCATTTATTTGTTTTCTTTAATTATTTTTATTATTTTTTTAAAGATTTTATTTATCTATTTGAGAGAGAGAGGGCATGCTCGGTGGGATGGGTGGGGTGGGAGAGGGGCAGTGGGAGAGGGAGAAGAAGACTCTTGCTGAGCAGGGAGCCTGATGTGGGGCTCGATCCCGTGAGGACTCAGTCCCAGGACCCTGAGATCAGAACCCAAGCCAAAGGCAGACGCTTAACCAACTGAGCCACCCAGGCACCCCAAGAATAAGTATTTCTGAATCAGTCCTCAAGCCAGTATTTAGTAAAAAGTTATTTTCAAGAGAATAATCTACATCTTGGATCCTGAGGAAACCGATTCAAGAGCAAAGCAACAGTTTTGGAGGCTGAGGAGTGTCGTGTCTTAGAAAGTTAGTTTTAGCAAGTAAAGAACGGTTTGTTTCCAGAAACCAATGTATATCCAGACCCTGGAGAATAAGGGGCTTGCATTGGTTAACAATCTCTCGGTAACCTTTACTCACAAACATGCTGACTCAATGAACTGCCTCAATCCACTGAGAGAGTCCTGTCCTAGCATCCACTGGCTCCAGGAAATCTGGCTGTTAGCTACTTTGGAAAAACAGTTTGGAAAATTGACCCAAACTCATTAATTTTGAGGTGTTTTGATGGATCTTATGAAGTGGACAGACAATCTTAGTTTATTGTATTTCAGGATGGATTTAATAATGCCATTGATTGACCAGTTCCTGGTCAACACACAAAGGAACTTACACACACACAGCCCCTAGCTATAAGGCTAAACTGAAACTAAAGTTTTGCATTATAATCAAATGGAGAAATCTGATTTAGGTAAGAATAGGAAAATCTGAACTTTTGGTAAAATGAGTTAGGCAGAGGGGCTCAAGTCCGTTAAAGCAGCTGACTCTTGGTTTTGGCTCAGGTCATGATCTCAGGGTTGTGGGATCGAGACCCGTGTCAGGCTCCCCACTCAGTATGAGTCTGCTTGTCCCTCTCCCTCTGCTCTTCCCCACCACCCCCTCTAAAATAAATAAATAAATAAATAAATAAATAAATAAATAAATAAATACAATCTTTAAAAAAATGATTTAGGCAGTGAATTGAAACAGAATGTAAGGTTATGTTTTTGGCTAATAGGAAATTAAACTCTACTGTTTGCAACACCTCAGGACTTTGAATCCATGTATAATTACATTTCTTGAAATCCCCCCCCATACTATCTAGTCCAAAATAATAGTAAATAAAATACAAATTAAACAATACCCCAAATGCTTTCATCTTAAATTCCTATTCTATAAATCTAAAAGCTTTAGGAGTCTCTAAAAATGTATTTTAGTAAGTCATTTTTTGCAGAACTTTCTGGGATACAATGCTGAACAGAATGGACCAATTGCAAAAATATGATTGTTTCACGAATATTGGTGTAAAATATATGTATAAAGCAAGGAGAACTTATTTGATTGGTGAGAACTAGAGAATATTGCTGCAACTTTAAAATTTAGATGGCCTCAACTTAAATCTTTAGTTAAATCACATGATCAAAACTCAACAAAATATATTCGACTGTGAGGTGAGGGGGTGTCAAGATTTCCCCCCTTGTATTTATTTTTTAAACAACTCTGTTCAAGAATTACTACCCTTTGAGGATAACGGTATTATTTTCTTTTTGAAGGGCAACATTGTATTCTATAGTGTGACTGGTACTGTCTTTTGTGCCATTATTAATACATTTCCTGTTTAAGGAAATGACTTTTTTTTTTTAACATGATAGTTTAAACTTCAAAATAAGTGCTATTGACTTTTAAAATGTCTTATCTTACCAATGTCATTCTGGGCATGAAGAATAAAGTATGGGAAATGCTTGTCATAATAGTCCTATTGTCATGAGATTCTTCTTTTTGAATAAAGTGGCTCACATTTGGTTTTCCTTTTTGGGGGGCAATTGGGAGAGAAATTAAATTTCGTAGATAAAACGAACAGACCCTTCCCTTTTAGATGAGTGATTTTTAAAAATACAAATATATAATATCCCTTTAATATAAATAAAGATCAGGAATAAATTCCAAAGGTCTTGTCTTCCTATTTCCAAAGGCCATGCAAGTCTCCTCATACGGTTCTAGCTGATGAATTTTGTTTCCTTTCATTTTTATTTTTCTGTTCTTATTGCATTCTTCAAAACCATCATTTAAAACTTAGCCAGATTTAAAATGCAATATTAAGCACAGAAAATAGCAATAGCAGAGGTTAAGTTTGTGGTATGGCATTTTTCATTTTATGTACTTAAAGCATATTTTACCAGTGAATAACATATATGATTAATGTGTATTTAATAAACAATGTTGATTCCACTGTGAAAATTCCAGCATTTACTGAGTGGAATCTATTTACATTTTCATTTAACTTACCATAGCACAGATATTTTTTTCAGTTATAAAATAAGCAAGGTAGAAATACTGTTAACACACACACACACACACATATATATATATAAATAATACAAGCATATATTTTAGGATTTTTTCATTTGATATTCATATATGCATATAACATCTTTCTTGTTATTAAGCCCTTCATCTTAAAACCAAGGTGANTATATATATATATATATAAATAATACAAGCATATATTTTAGGATTTTTTCATTTGATATTCATATATGCATATAACATCTTTCTTGTTATTAAGCCCTTCATCTTAAAACCAAGGTGACCCTCACTTTTGAAAAGTACAGAAAGCACTATAATGAAAGGTAAACAAATTATAGTCTGCAAAGTGCAAAGTATCTTAATTGTGCATTAATAATAATAGATAATTCTTATTGCATACTTATTTGTGCTGGGCAACGTGCTAAGTGCTTTATGTACATTAGTTCATTAGTCTCAAAGTGGGGGGGGGTAGATACTTTTACCCTCATTTTAGAGTGAAAAACAAATTTGGGATTGGATGACTTATTCAAGATCCCACAGCTAGTTACTGGTAGAGCTAAGATTTTAACCAATGGCTATCCATTTATACCCACAGTACATTGAACAAGATCAGATAGCTTTAATTTACTTGTAAATTTACTTGTCAAGTTTTTGATTAGTTAAATGTCAGGTGGAAAAATATAATAATTATGATAAGACCAAGAAATGCTAGAAGACAGGGTTTAAGGGCCAAAGAGATGGCACACTACTCTCTTCCCTTGTAGAAAAGAGTGAGAGAGAGAGATTACAATAGAAGAGATAGCAGTGCAGGCCTGTAACACTGTGAGGTGAGCATCGATTATTTGCCCAATTCATTAATTCACTTAAGCAGGATTTTGTTGTTCACTGTGATGGGTGGTGGTGTACAAAGGTGAGTAAGAAACAGTGTCCACCTTTGAGGAGAGTATACAGCTTTATGAGGACATAGACCATCACACAAATAGTTCAGTAGCTTAAGAATGATCAGGAATTGTACCGATGATAAAAGAAGGTATGTAATCTAGAAAAAGGTAGGTGGTAGGTCAAAAAGAGACTTGTCCTGAGTTTTGAAGATTTACAAGTGAGGCAGACAATATGGTGAAGGGTGAGGTGGGAGGGTGGGGCCTTCCAGGCAGAGTGAGCAGGTAGAAAAAGGCAGGACGGTCCAAAGGAATTTGGGTGGGGTAGCGTAGCAATGGATGAGCCTGAGGATGGACAGACAGACTGACCAGTTCTTCAGGGCTGAGGATTATAGATGTGCAAAGGAAGGCTCTAGGGGAGAGGCATGATGAAGTCTACTTATTAGGAAAAGCACCCTGACTAAAGTGTGGGGAAGGTATTGGGGAGGGGTCACAATAGAGAGGACCAGGTAGGCAGCTGTGGGAGGACAGGAGGGAAATGACAAGGGCCTGACAAGTTTCAGGGGTTTGGTGAGAAGAGGACAGCTCAGGGACAGTGTCCAGTGATGTCGAGAAAAGATGTTTGTTGGGTTTCAAGAAGGTCCCTGGTGAATCTTATTAGAGCTGTCTCAGGGGAGTGGTTCTTGAAGCTGGTGGAGGTTGAGGAGTCACCCGGTGATGAATGGAAAGGAAATATAGTGAGTGCAGTCTCCGAGTTTTCTCCTTTTCTACTCCCTGTGGTGATTTCCTCCTCTATCCCCAATCTTAGAGAAAGAAAAAAAAAAAGTACTTACAGGGCAATTAATGAAAGCCAGTACATTGTGGGAGCCTCATAATGACGCTGTGATGGAGGCCCTACTGTGACCTTCATTTCAGAGGTGGAGAGAGCACAGAGTTTGAGAGGCTTATACACCAGCCCAGGCCCATAGTTGGCAAGAAGCAGGCCTCTAGTTCAAATCCAGGTCTGTCTGCTTCTTGAGCTCACAATCCAACCACTGCCTTCTAGAATTTAGAGTCTTCATGCCTACTCTTTTTTCCTCTCCTTGCAAATCTGCATAACTGATGGGTAAAGCTAAATGTGTTCTTTTTCCTGATGCATTTTAGGAATGGTCATTAGATGTGCTTATTTTACATTTTTATTGTGAAATATACAAACAGAAAAGTGAACACAACATGAGTGTACAGTTTGAGGAAGCATCACCAGGCCTCCAGAAATTGTTTGTATCTCCCTTCCTGTTATTCCTTTTCTCAGAGGCAGCTCCTAGCCCAGCTTTGGTGGCATTATTACCTTACATTTCTCCACAGTTTCCCAATCTGAGTTAACAATAGTTTACTTTTGCCTGTTTTGGCACTTTATGTAGGTGGAATTGTGTGTATTCTTCTATGTCTTCCTTCTTTTGCTCAAAATTATATTTTGTGTTGGGGCGCCTGATTGGCTCAGTTGGTAGAGCATGTGACTCTTGATCTTGGGGTCATGAGTTCAAGCCCCATGTTGGGGGTAGAGTTTACTAAAAAAAATGAAACAGACTTTTAAAAATATAATGTTTATAAAAAATTATATTTTGTGCTGTGTATTGCATTAATGCATTCATTTTCAATGCTGAATAATATTTCATTGTATGAATTTACCATATTATCTGTTTTATTGTCTAGGGACATGTGGGCTATTTCCAGTTTTGATCAGTTATGACCAATGTTGTCCCTTTTTCGGTTAAGTCAAAGGCAAGATGCTCTAAGAATGCAATTTTAAATATCTTTAAATATTTTAGTGGGTTGGGAGCACTTTCTACTTTTCTCGAAATAAAACCCCACAGGTGGCTCCTGTGGGGTTCCTGATTTGCTTACTCATGAGGCCAAGCCTGAGGATTGTGAGGAGCATTTCTAAATTAAAATGTTTAAAGAGGTCAGGTGAACTGAAAAAACAAAGAAAGAGTTATTACCAGATCCCCCATTTCCCCTAGCTTTTCCATTTCATTGTTGCGATCTTAGCTAAATGCAGTCAGCTTGCATATTTTCCTACATCAGTCCTTTGATCAGCAAAGTAATTTCTTTTCCTTCCTCTGTACAAGTCTTTTAATTATAGTAAGCTCATTCTTTGAAGAACAAACATGGTAAAAAATATGAACAACTTGAATAATTTTAGCAGCTATCTAAAATAACTGGTTTTACACGGGATAAAATGATAACTATTTAGTTTGTGTAACATGAATCATGGAAATATAATACAACCAGTAATAAGATCAGAGTTTATCATTTATTTAATAACAACATAGAAGGCAGACAAAGTGTAGCATGGTGGTTCTGAGCCCAGGCTCTGGAGACAGGCTGAAATCAGATTCCTGCTCTACCTCTTATTACCCATGTCAGCTGGGTGAATTTCTTAAACTTTCAGACTCGACTCTCCTGAACTATACGGTAAGGATGGTAGTAGTACTTATTTCATAAGGCTGTTGTGAGCATCCAATAAGAAAACTATGAGTACTTATAAGACCTGCTTTAGTAAGGCTCGATAAAGTTAGTTCTTATTGATATATTTACCCAACAGAAAGGGTAGAATAACCAGAGTATTTATTAACAGATCTTAACAGAGACAGTCATCTGCTTAATGTCATAGCTAAGTATTCAACATTTAATAGGCTCCTGGACTGTGGTAGAGGTTGTGGTCATACAAGAGTACTGGTTGTGGAGATAAGCAATTAGGAAATCACAGACAAGTGGCAACATTAAATAAGACATGTTGGGATATTGTACATCTGAAACTAATGTAACATTGTATGTTAATTATATTTCAATAAGAAAATTTAAAAAGAACAGCATAGGGAATACAGTCGGTAATCCTGTAATAACATATGGGGATAGATGGTGAGCACACTTACCGTGGTGAGCACTGCGTGATGAACAGAATTGTCGAATCACTATGTTGTACACCTGAAGCTAACATAACATTGTATGGCAATTATACTTTGATAAAAAAAGAATAAAGACATGATTGGTAACATCAAGTAAAAAGTTATTGTGGATCAGCCAGGGTCCAGGAATTGTATTTTGAATTTGCTCTTATACTGAGTAACTGACATAACTTGGTCAAGAAGAAAGTTGAAGGCCCTTCCTCCAGAAGGTATGTGTGTGCAAAGAACATCTCTTTTGGGAGATGTTAGGAATAGATGGTATTGGGGTGAGGAAGGGAGAAATAGTTGGTGGAGTGTTTTATAAGCAGCATCTTTAACATGCGTGCATTTATTAGATGTTAGGAAAAGGTTTCAGTTCCATTTGGATTGCCTTACTGAATCATAAACCCTTAAAGTAAAATGTAAGTAAAGTAAAATGTAATCGTACAGTATCCGTTTTGGCAGTTTATAGGGAAGAGAAAATGGTAATATTTTGGCAAAAAAACCTTTTTATATTGTCCTTTTCATAATAAATATACAAATAATGAAGCATATTTGACATTTCAGAGACTTAAAAATTCATATTGAAAAACCAGTGGTGAAATTCCTTTAAGAGTCATTTGAGTTAATACATATTCTTCTTTTCCTTTGCTTTTAGATAAGCCTCCTTCCCCAGTGCTTTGATTGTCGTTTGAGGCAAAACATTTTTTTTATAAGTACGTTGTAGGGATTTTTCCCAGAATTTTAGCAATCCCCCAATCTCTTGCCGACTCCCCCAGATCGATGGAATCCGCTAGATGGCGCCCAGACCTACCACTGCGTCTTGCCTCGGCGGGGTGCAGGTCCTGGGAACTGCGGTGGATTTTCTAAGAATGGCTGGAGAGATCAGTAAGATCCGTGCGCAGTAGCTTCCTAGAGATCTGCCCCAAATGCTGTAAACCAAAATGCTGTAAGCCCCTTCACACGGTTACTGTAATGGAATCACCAAACATGGGCAACGATGTTGTGGTTTTGAGGCCGAGAACGCCTGCAATTTCGCCGCAAAAGACTCAACCACAGGCAGCAGGCAGACCCACGCATTCATTTATCTGCAGTTCACAGCCTGCTCCCGGGCAAATTGCATGCCGGCGACTTAGAAGCTACATAGAAGCTACCCCTTCATGCCAAAATATTGATTTAGGCAAAGACACTGCTATTAGTGGAGAAGGGGAAAAGGGACAGGAAAAAGAGAGAGATCTTAATATTAGCTTTCATGCATGCATAATCCTCTCTCGTTTCTGTCAGACAATTGAACACTCTGCTTGAGATGCAAACTCCAGGATTTAATCTGATATAGATTTCAGATAGTAGGAGATGAAGTGTTTTGTTTTTCTTTTGAATGCCACTGGCCTTTATTTCACAGATGAAACACTGAGGCCTTTGTAAAATTATTTTATACTTTATTAATATTCTTCTAGAAAGGGGCACAGCTTTTCTTTCCAATTCAGGGTAGTGGATATGACTTTGGCAGCATTTCCCTGCCTCTTTCAAGTTTATGGGAGCCCATTTCTCATCATTAGGCTTAAGATGCAGATCAGAAAGAATGAGCCTCATTCTGGAGCTTGTCACATCAGTGTTGCTTCTTAGGTGATTAAAAAGAAGCAGTGGAATCTTGGAGGAAAACATCTGACAAAAGGTAGTGGAAACACAGTTAATAGATGAAAATCCGTGATGGCTTAGGCATGACCAGCCCGGAACACCTTCTCTGCTGAGTACACGTGTGCATTTCAGCTCAAGAGCAGAAATAAGACTCTTCTTCTGAGGCTCTTAAAAAACCTGACCTGCTCTGGCCCCACGGAACTAAGGTTTATTTGAGCCTCCCGAAGGTGATTATACTCAGGAGGGGGTGTTTCTCCTGCAGTTGGTTTAGGATCTGGGCACTAGTCAAATGTTTCATGCCGCTGCTAGTTAGCACGTTAAAAGGTATAGAGCTTCTTTAATTAAAAAATTGCAGGTTCATTTTAATTTTGGTCAAAATAGATTGTTATTTTTCAAGTTCCTGTGGAATAAAACAGTACTCTCCTTCTCTTTGCTTGTACTTGCCCCGTTCTTATTCTGTCCCCACCTTCTGCTGTCATGAAAATTAGAGGGTTCAATCGAAAAATTTTAAAATCTCCCCAGGGTTATAATTTGGTTTCAAATAAACGTTTTTTGGAAAAAACACAATATGGGGTATATGGAAATTGTGTAGCAGTCAACAGAGCTATTTCTTAAAAAATGTTTTTGCTAATAATGTTGGTTAGGTTAGAAGGAGATGAGTGGCCTTTATATTCTATTCTGGAAAGTATTTCGCCTGGTGTTCAGTTGGTTTGCTTATTGTTTTCGGTGGGGGGGGGGAATGTAATCCAGAAGTAAAGTACTTTTTCAAAAATGAAGACATTTATTTTTCTTCATTAAATTATGGTATTCAATATGTCACTAAGAAAAAATGATTTCTGGTACATTACTAGTAAAAAAATCTGGAAGTGACAAAAAAGGATGTCTGAAAACCAGACGATGGTTAACCATATAAATCTCTAGAAGTAATATACTTTTCACCTCTGGGTGCCACTGTTCAACTGCTTCTTGTTTTTTATGACTGTTTGAAGGCTGGATGCTTCCTGTAGATGTATTCTTAAAAGAATCTGTTAAAGAGACATTTCCTCTATCTCTAGTTATCTGCTAAATAACTTTTTGGCACATGGATGTAAATTCAGCATGGTTGTGATTTGCCATTGTAATTACCAAATGATGACCAAATAACATTGAAGATTGTTTATATGGGCGATTGGCCAGGTTAAAAGCCTGGTTTCATCTCCCGTGGAAATAAATCCTATACTTACCTTTTGGTAGGCATTTAACCAGAAAAAGCGATGAAGACACAAGGGAGTTTTAGCTTAAATTTGTTGCCATCTGTAGACATGATTTTAATTCTGCACAAATATTTCCATAGAAATCAATTTTATAAAGGGAAATAATGGATAGAAGTGGGGGAAATTAATCAATTAAAATATAATTTGGAGAATCTAACATTGTTAACTGAGATATTATTTTTCCACTTAATTTTAAAGCTTAACTGCTTCAGTGTTTCCATTAAAAAAAAAACCCTACAAAATATATTTCTGTATATTTCCAGAAGTCTTAATTCTCAGGCACAATTATTTTAATAACTAAAAATAAGAACCATATTTGCAAAATACATGAGTAATCTTTTCTTTTTACAAACCAAGCCATGAGTTAGTATTCTGTACCAAGAAACAAATGTGCATGTCTGGTTGGTTTTTAAATCTCCATTTATTTATTTTAAACTTGGGGTTCATCTGAAATGCCAGAAGAAGGGGTTTTAATGCCAAAGTTAATTTTGTTTTGTCATATACAAAGTAGTTAATCTAAAAATTATTGATTGATATTCTCCCTCTTTTAACTCTTTTAGGACTCAATATTTAAAGCAAAACCAATTTATCTAGGAGTTCTACGGCACAAAATTAATTCTACTGGGACTGGGCCAGGCCAAGCCTCATTATGGAACAGTTCCTCTTGCTGAACTAGCCTAAGCCTGATTCTTACTAGAATACTTTTTCAAAATTATTCACAACACAGAACTTAACCCTTGAGATGCTATAGAATTGATCTTCAGTATTACACTTAATAGGCCATTTGACGGCATCAGGGATACATTAAAATGAGAGTATGCTTTATCTCTGTTGGTGCTGAGACTGGAACTTTTAAATTATTTGTATTTGTATTTGAGTATATTGGAAGGATTTTAGTTTTGTGATTCATATACCAGAATTGAAGTATTCATTAAAAAAATTTTACCCCTGCTCCTGTCTGTGTCACCATAAGCATATTGCTGACCCTGTCTTTTTTCATTTATATGTAAAGCGGTGAGTTTCTCTCTTTGTCTGGGTGGCCAAATAGTTGTTTGTATCACCCACATGTTTGACTGGCTTTCTTTGCTCAAATGTCTGGTCAAATTGATTGGTTATTTTCGTGTTTTTGTACATACACAGAGCCCAAGACTGTAAACTGTTAAGCATCCATTATTTGTTGCAGGTATGAAAGGAGTTTTCAGCATCATATATGTTCTTCGTGTGTGTGTGTGTGCAGTTATCATTTAATGTCCGTACAAATATCATTGGCAAGTGAATTTTTTTAAGTGTCAAAATTTTTATGTTGACTTTTTGCTTGTTGTATAGCGGTTTGTGAGGATTTTCCACTGGAGAATCTCTTGCATTTTAAGTTTCTCTGCTCAGTGTGGGCATCTCACCAAATTTTTCATAGAGTAGTTTTCCTCATTCAAATTGCCTCATTTTCCAATAGAATATTTGGCACAGTATACGTATATATATTTTTTTCTTTTTTCTTTTTTTGTGTGTGAAGAAATATTTCCTTGGTGGTAGTGATTTTGTGCCCAATCTACCAGTGGGGTCTCCCACAGAGAATCATATGGTGGTAACCTTGAGTGTGGTTAGATGTCTATATGAAGGAAAAGCAATGATTTAGTCTTTACATGGTTTGCTTGATCTATATGCTAATAATCCCCCCTCCCCAAACGGACAGATTTCCCTTAGATTAGTAAATTGACTTGGGGCCTCAGTGTTACATAGACACACCAACAGAAGTTGTTGAAGTGATGTTGTGAGACCTAATTCATCCGCTTAAGCTCATTCTATCTGAAATGCAATAATAACTGCTAAGTTTTCCTAATGTAAAAATAGCCTAAGTCAATTATTCTAGGCTGTCATTAAACACTAAATAACAGGATTAATAAGTAAACATTTAGGTAATTCAGTGGTGCTTGATAAGGAAACCCATTGGTTTACATAAAATTAAATTGTAAAAGTCACCTATATAGGTCCTATTGTTTCAAATAACGTAGGTTTTTTAAAAAAGCTTTGTAAAAGCATAGAGTGGCCAGTGAATTTAATTTCTCCATAAAATAGTAGTTTTAATAGAAACTGTTGCCTTGTGAAACTGAACTCTCAATCTGTAATGTGCTTCTGTTATAAATCCATTACGAAAGGTATTTAAACTGCATAGATTCCCCCCTCTTCCCTTATATTCTTGTTAGCTTAGATGCATTAAGAAATTATAAGGCTCTAAGCTTTGTGGAAATTTAATAAACATTTGTTTTTTATTAACAATTTAAATATAATCTCCAAATAGGTGCAGATCTATTTTCGTTCAAATCTGTTCACAATAAATAACAGGGTCCAGGAAACTTTGGTAAGGTTTATGGCTCTCCACAAGAAAGTGTGCTTAGAGCTTGGCAGGGAATATTTTTCAGTTTCTTTTTCCCCTGCATCTTCCCTCTGTGGAAATCAGTACTCCCAGTCAAAAGTGAAAGAAAAACTCCTCCCCAAAAGAGAAGGCCCACTCCCCAGTTTCAATTTATTTTTTTATTTCATTTGGAAAATCCCCACTGAATGAATTAAAAAAAAAATTAAATGTATCCTGGGAACATGCCGTTCAGGATTTGGGAATGGGAACTTCAAACGAAGTTGGTAAAGGAGTCAAATGCGTAAGTGGAAACTTTGAGGAAACTGGCAATGGGAGACTGGAAATCAGGCAGTCATTTACGTTTTACTCCGCCACCTCGGCATGTGAGTACAAAGCAGGGAGCTGGCAGGGCTGTGAGTCAGAATTCTCCTCTCAGGAACTGAGCTGAGAGAGATTCCCAGCATCTGTTTCCTCCACTATCACCCAGAGGATACTGGTGGTAAATCACAGGGAATAAAAATAGCCTTGGAAGTCTAGTTCCAAACAAATGTTACACATGGTTGGCTATGGGATTGTGGCGTGGCGTCTCTTCTCCAAATTCTTCCTTAGCTACTTAACAGATATATTATTATTTTTACATTGATGAGTTATATTGCTTAAGCTGTTCATCAGAATGTTGAGCAAAATCTTGACATTTTTATTGATCTCAATTGAACTATTACCTAAATGACGTGGTGTTTGGTGTAAAAATTCGAACCATGTAGTTACATGAAGGTTGGTCTATAATCAATAATCACAGATGTTAAAGCTTTGCTTTAGACACCAGAAACACGTATTTCTCAAATAGAAACACTGCTACATGCTTCTCATAATAGCGCCGATTGCCAGTAGACTCATAGGATCTCTCTGCATTTTGGTTGCAGGAAATCTGACGGCTAGAATCTTACAATTGAACACAACTAAAGATCCTTTAAGGTTATATTTCACATATAAAGAAATATTTCTTCGGTCTGGCTGAAATTGTTGTAATTTGATATTAAGTTATAGCTTCAGATTTTCAACAAAAACAGCAGCTTTAATAAATGAGATTAGCAAGTGGTGAAAAGTTCAAAGCATTTAATGGAATTGATCTACTAAATTAGCATTGACAATTTTTAGTGGCTATCTTAAATATACATTATTATCATGAAAGAATTAGTCCAATTAAGCCTTTACATTTGGAAGATGCCCAATCTGACCTTGTTCTACTCAATGTGAAAAGTGAGAGGGTCTCTGGGCTTATTTAAATTTGGTGCTAGATCAGTAGGTTTGGGGGACCCTTTCATGGCTATTTGGAAAGGAGAAGAAACCCAAAGGTTCATTATGGTGGAAGATGGGTTATTAGAATAGTTATGTATTACAAATAAAAACAATGGCCAAATAATAGAACAATATTCAATAAATATATTGGGTAAATCAACAAGAGTTGTGTTGTTTTCTCACGATTTCTCACTACAACCATATATCACTGGGTATACTGAACACATTAGGTACAAAGGTCATGTGTTTTTTTAAAGGTTTTATTTATCAGAGAGAGAGAGCGAGCACAAGCAGGGGGAGTGGCAGGCAGAGGGAAAAGCAGGCACCCCACTGAGCAAGGAGTGCAATGCAGGACTCGATCCCAGGACCCTGGGATCATGACCCAGGCCAAAGGCAGATGCTTAACCAACTGAGCCACCCAGGCATCCCAAGGTCATGCATTTTTAAACTAAAATGATTATATTTGATATCAGGCTTTATTTAGAGCATTCTGAATTACTAAATAAGCAGCTAATTTTTAAAACGTAGAAATATATGCAAATATACATGAAGAGATAAGTATGGGACTTTCCAGAAATCTACTTCCTATCTATTCACAGTATATTTTATATTCTGTTGATATAGACCTCATGATGCATTCAACATAAATATCATAAAAATAAAATTGGGTTTTGAATTTTCATGCCAAACTTCTGATGATGTCTGATTATTCATATTTATCATGAAATTGTGGGGCTCTGGCTGTGGAAGGGGCTTGCTTTTGAGAGATCAGCTCCTTAATTGACAAGCATATAACCTTTATCACTGGAGCTGAGGAGCCAGCTCTTTTGTGGAAGCATTAGTAAAATGTATTTTAATTTTGTCGTCGTTGCTGTTGTTGTTAGTCTCCATTACAATATTTAATGGTCCATTTCTCTAACCTGGGCTTCTTACCCATTTTGGGACATTTTTAGTAGAAAAAGATGTTTCCTTTGTCAGATTTCTTCAGAAGTTGAGCATTGTAACGAATAGACCCCAGCTTTCTCTTTTGTAAGTTGAAGAATCCAGTTCTATAAACTGATAATCCTGTTCTTATTTATTGACTTCTCAGCATTTCTAAGTTCTCCCCTGAATGGTCAGAAAATTATTCATATCCATCTTTAAATATAGAGTTCCAAGAGTGAGCTTAGTGCTTTATTGGGGTATCCTGAGGAAGATGGAGGATGATCTCATTCAGTCTTAAGGATTTATTGAAAGGCTCCTCTTGCCAGGCTCTGGTAGGTGCTGGGAATACAGCAAAGAAAAAAAAAAACCAAAAAACAAAAAAACTTGAGGGAGAGCAAGACTTGCCAACAAATAATGACAACACCGTGTGGTAAATGCTGATGTGGGTGTGTACCACGTGTATTTGTATGTTACAGCCCTGATTCCACAGACATGTCAGAACACTGTTCTAACTGTTATCACAATGCCTATTGGTAAGTCAGGTTTCTACCCAAATCATTTCTAATTCTTTATCTCCCACAAACAAGGTGTCTTTGGAGCACATTTTTCTTACTAAGTTTAATTCTGAATTTTGTTTCTGGTTATTTATACTGTTTCGTCTTAACGTGTTGTTTTCCCTTCCGAACACCCTTTTTGGCATCTCTTTGTTGTTCAGTTTGATGTTACAAAACACTGTTTGTGATATCCTAAATTCGAGCGCGTTAGCTCCTGCTTCCTCGTCAGGCTGTAGTTAGCTGGTGAAGAGTTGTCTGCTCCTGTTCGTATTTTCCCAGGATGTCTTATAGGACAGGATCTAAAGCCTTCCTAAAGTCAAGCTAGGTTTTCATCAACTTAAGTTCTGTGTTCTACCAGGCCTGCTACTTTCCTATGTAAGAGGCTGACTGTATAGTACCCAGACACGACCAGTTCTTTGTGAAGTCCTACTGATGATTCCTGGTCATATAATCATAAACACACTTAAGAGTTGTGGTTATTTTGGTCCTTTTTTCGGTCTGTAGGCATCTGCTTAGTTCTCTGAATGTTACACCAAAATAGAGATGATAATTTTGTACCACTCATTCAATGTTGTCAGATGGAAAAAGTCAGAGTCGGGTATATCAGAAAAGGTGGCAAGTCCTATATCCTGGTCACAATCTATCACTTGTCAGCATTAGTTCCTTCATAGTCTACACTAATCATGGCATGATGCAAGATTTTATTTGGTCACCATGGGCAAGTTTTCCCCCTTAATTGATTGTAATACACCCTTTAGGTTTATTGTGGTAAAACAGGACATGATTGATAGCAAAATGATTGAAAAAAACAAAACACCTGTAATTCCCCTATCTGGAGATGACCATTTTAACATTTTGGCATACACATTTCTGAGGTATATGTGTTTATTAAGCATACATATTATTTTGAAACTTGCTTTTTTTCACCTAGAACTATACAGAGTTCATTTTTCTAAGGTAGCACACATCATATAACCATACAAATTCAACTTTCCAATATCAAACCTCTGTTGTGGTTTTTTGTTTTTATTGTTTAATAATACTTAAAAAGAGGGGGCGCCTGGGTGGCACAGCGGTTGGGCGCCTGCCTTCGGCTCAGGGCGTGATCCCGGCGTTACGGGATCGAGCCCACATCAGGCTCCTCCGCTATGAGCCTGCTTCTTCCTCTCGCACTCCCCCTGCTTGTGTTCCCTCTCTCGCTGGCTGTCTCTATCTCTGTTGAATAAATAAATAAAAAAAAATAATACTTAAAAAGAAACCTTTCCTTCATACATACCTTTCTGCGGCATTATCTCTTTTTTAATTCAAGTAGATTCTTTATCTCTTAGTAACTGTGGTCTCTGAGAGTAGATATGTTCATGACTTACCCTTATGCTCCTTAAATTTTAGCTGCATAATCACTATTTATTGAATTAATGAACTTTAGTAATGGGATTAAAATTCTGAGCCTTTGTGATTTGGTCTTAGTTCTGCTTCTGATTTTATTTATTTTTTTTTAAAAAAGATTTTATTTATTTATTTGTCAGAGAGAGAGAGAGCACAAGCAGGGGGAGCCTCAGGTAGAGGGAGAAGCAGGCTCCCAGCTGAGCGAGGAGCCCGATGTGGGACTGAGTGGAAGGCAGACGCATAATCAACTGAGCCACCCAGTTGTCCCAAACTTTATTACTTTTTTAGCAGGTGAAACATATTAAACAGTTAGAAAATATAAAAAAGAAAATAATTGTACTACCCAGAAATAAACTTTGTTATTATTTTGGTGTGGTTTTTCCAACCTTTCCTTTCTATGTGTTTCCATGCATAGGATACATGATTTTCACTTAGATTTTTATCAGAATGGGACCATAACAAATTACTATTTATAATTGCTTTTTTCTTATTAATATAACATTTTTACATGATGGACATGTGCCTAATCATCAGTGTTGATGGCTGTATAATATTCCACAATAGTGATATGCCGTAATTTATTTACTTTGTCCTCCCTTATTGGGTATTTAAATTATTGTCTAATTATTTATTTGTTTATTTATTTTTTACTTTTTTATTATTTTTTAAAAGATTTTATTTATTTATTTGAGAGAGAGAGAGCAAGAGAGAGATTAAGAGAGAGAGAACAAGTGGCAGGGAGGGGCAGAGAGAGGAGAAGCAGATTTCCCGATGAGCAGGGAGCCCAATGTGGGACTCGATCCCAAACTCCAGGATCATGACCTGAGCTGAAGGCAGGTGCTTAACCGACTGAGCCACCCAGGTGTCCCTGCTGTCTACTTTATACAAACAACATTGTAACAGATACCCTGGTTCATACATCTTTGGGCACTTGCCTATGAAAGGTTTTAAAATCCTCTTTTAAACTATCAAAAGTTGGGTGAGCTTATAGTCCCTTTTCCTTCCATCCCCAAATTAAAACAAAATATAGCTGATTTGTATTTCTTTAGTGTATGAGATGGCCTAAGATTTAAAAAAATTATTATTAAACCAGGGTATGTTACTCTGGTGGTGATAATGGAATTATTTTCTGTCTCAAATTCATTCTAGAAGACTTGTTTGGCTTCATTTGATCTTTCGTGACGTACGAATTGGTCTTTTTTTCTTAGAGTTAGTCCTAAATACAGAAGAGATAAAAATTTAAGTGTTCACATTTCCTGGAAGAAGTTGATAAATCTCGCTAAATCTTCTTGTCATTTCATAAATGTTCGGGCTTATAGGGAGATTGGTTTCTGTGATCAACTCTGTTCTTCAGTTTCCATGTTTGTAAGTAGGGATAGTACTAATCCTGCTTCTCATGGGCAGTAACAACGCTTTGGGAACAACAGCAAAGTCACCATAAATGGCTATGAAAATGTGAGTAGTATTATAGAAGTGCCTTCAATTAGAAAACTCTATGCAAGTTGCATCCGTACCTGTGGAAGTCTCTTTTTTTATTCTTGAGAAAAGCACTTGCACTTGTCTCAGCTGTTGCTTTAATGCTAAGCAATATTTATAGCTAAGCTAATGTTTATACAGATCAAAACATTTAGTGGATCAAAACATTTGTAAGAAAGAAAATGGCAAAGTCCAGTCACTGGTGTACAATGGGAGGACCAGGAATTCCAGTGCTCCTTGTATTGTCATACTGGGTAAGTCACATAACCTCCCTGGCCTTAACTTCTTAATCCATATTTTAAAAAATCTAGTATTTATCAAGCATTTACTAAAAGATAGGTTCTTTCTGAGTGTTCCTCCCAAATATATATTTATATAATTTTGTTTAATCTTCACAAAACTAAGGAGGCAAATTTCATTATTACCCTGTTTTATAGAAGATAGAGCTATATAGAAGATAGTCTACCTGATCCACTTCATAGAATGGAAGATGATGGAGTCAGGATTTGAACCCTGGTCATCAAATTCCAGAGTGTGAACTCTTAGCCACAAAACTAGGTTGGTAATCTTTTTTTTTTTTTAAAGAATAGGACTGTATGAACTTCATGGTCCCTTCTATCTGTAACTCATATAAAACTCTAACTTCAAATATCTCTATGATAACTAAAAAACAAACCCATCTATTGATGACTTATATATTCTCCCAAACATCCAGATATCTGATCTCTATCTTTTTTTTTTTAATTTTTTAAAGTAGGCTCTGTACCCAGCATGGAGCCCAATGTGTGATTTGAACTCATGACCCTGAGATCAAGACCTGAGTGGAGATCAAGAAGGGGACACTCAACCGACTGAGCCACCCAGTGTCCCAAGATGTCTGTCTTTTTACTTTTTAATCCTGACGCTTTATATTCTGTGTCCCCAACCTCTGAGGTTGTACTGCCATGATTTTGTGTTTTAATGCAGTTAGGTCTAGGTGAAAAAATCAGAAACTACAGGAGCTGACTACTTGGAAGCATCATAGTTCAAGCTCTACTAAGAAAATTAGAGTCATTACTAGAAAAGAACTTTGAAAATCAGGATTGCAATGTTTACCCATTTTGATGGTATCTATCATGCTAGATTTTTATTTTTATTTTTTTAAAGATTTTATTTATTTGACAGAGAGAGAGCACAAGCAGAGGGACCAGCAGGCAGAGGGAGGGGAAGAAGAAGACTCCCTGCTGAGCAGAGAGCCCCACGTGGGACTCCATCCCAGAACCCCAGGATCATGCCCCAAGTGGAAGGCAGATGCTTAACTGACTTAACAGCCACCCAGGTGCCCCTCATGCTGTTTTTAAAGAGCTTCAACTATCTGATTTGGGGTGGAAGAAGCACCAAGGTAACATTATACATTTTGGGAATGGGTAAGAAAGTAAAAAGTTGCTACTATTCTTGCTTAAAATGAATCAATGTTAATTGGAGATTGTGAGATTTTACCATTGGGAACTAGAAAATAAAGAGAGATTGCTATTTTTATTTTTAAAATAAATCAATACTGTAAATTGAGGTCTGGTCTTATTAAAAACCGGAGGGAAATAGGAGACTACTATTTAATTTTGTCAAGTGATACTGAATAATATTAAATTTGGTTGATTAGAGATTTTTTCTCCCCCAAAAAACCACTACCAGGAGGAAGTGGCCCAAGTTGTGATGTCTTAGAATTAAAAAAAAAAAAAAAGAAAGGAAAGAAAAGTTAAAAAAAAAAAGAGTTAAAAAACTTTACAAATCAGCAAAATTTCATCATGGTTTTAGCTAGTAAAATCATTGTGTTAACAGAAATAAATCTACAAACACATGGATTTTCACAAGGAAATTTGGAATATTCAGGTAAAAGTGGTGGGTTCTCCTGCAGTTGAGTAGTTGTGTGCTTGTTGACGTTAACCATCCCAGCATTCCACAGAATTTGCAAAGCCGATGCCAGAGGAAAGAGGTAGGAAGCAAGAAGGGAAGAAAAGAACAATGGTTAACCAATGCAGCCTGAAGGGAAAGGTGAAAGACATCTGAGCCTTAGGCCAAAGAGTCACTCAGCTCTTATAAAAAGGCGTTGTGGGATCTTTGGGGACCACAGAGCTGATAGGCCGCTGCTTTATAGGTCTTACTGGGAGACTTTCATGCAGTAAGTGGTATAGGACTCGACTTTGAATTTACCTACCTTCTTTTCTTTTTTCTTTTTTTAAAAAAGTATTTTATTTATTCATTTGACAGAGAAAGCACAAGCAGGGGAAACAGCAGAGGGAGAGGGAGAAGCAGGCTCTCCGTTGAGCAAGGAGCCCCATGTGGGGCTCCATCCCAGAACCCTGGGATTAAGACCTGAGCTGAAGGCCGATACTTAACCGACTGAGCCACCGAGGCACCCCTATTTTATTTTTTTCTTAAGTAGGCTCCAATGATCAGTTATTTAAAATTTGTTTAAATTATTTTAAAAGGCAAACCATGCTAGTGTAATATCTCATAATTCTGTTCAAGAAATACTTTCTTATTTGAGAAGCTTGGAAAACAAATTTCCAAATAAGCAATGTTTCTCTACTTGTTTATGTAAAAATAGCTAATTAGTTATTTGTTTTTGAACTGGTATGGATTCAGAAATAACTCTTATGAAAAATCCTGGCTTTGCCCGCAGGTTCTTATTGATCCAATTCTGAATATAGAAGAATGGCTAGAATCTTGGTCAGACTCACCAGTGTTACCCAAAGATATCAATTTTACCATCAGTTCATTTGATTACTTATGCTTACGGATTCACTTCAACCACCAATCAAGAATATTTGTGATTTAGGCTATTGCCTAAAAGTATGTGTTGCTCAAATCCCATCAATTCTTATCAGTTTAAAGCAGGGGTTGGCAAACCTTTTCAATAAAGGGCCAGATAGAAAATATTTCAGCTTTGTAAATTATCTGGTCTCTATTGCAGCTATTCAACTCTGCTGTTGTGTAGTGCAAACTCTATTGGCTGTGTTCCAATAAAACTTTATTTATGGAGACTGAAACTTGAATTTTATGTAATTTTCAAATGTAGTAAACTATTATTCCACTTTTGATTTCTTTTTCAACTATCAAACAAATGGAAAAATCATTTTTATTTTGTGAACCATGCAAAAACAAGCAGTGAGGTGGACTTGGCCTGCAGGCTGTAATTTGCTGAAACTTGATATAGAAAATTATTTGTGAAGAAATATTGCAAAGACACAACTGGTAATTTGTGGCTGAGAGTATTCTAAGTTCTAGCTAGTGGAATGTGAGCAGAAGTGAAGTGTTGTTGCTTCCAGGCCTGGTCCATAAAAACCTCCCATGCATGCCCCTCTTTGTTCTTTTCCCATATGTCAAATATGGTGGGGACTCAAGATGGAAGGAGCCTGGTTCTCCTTTTGGCTTTACATGAATAAGAAACAAATTTCTAGGGGCTCCTGGCTGGCTCAGTTAGTAGAGTATGTGACTCTTGATCTTAGGGTCGTGAATTCAAGCCCCATGTTGGGCTTGGAGACTACTTAAAAAGAAAAAGAAAAGAAGGAAGGAAGGAAGGAAGAAAGAAAGGAAGAAAGAAACGTCTATTCTCAAATTATCCAAATTCAGTGTTAAGCCACTGAGATTTTCAAGGGTTTCTATGTCAGCAACTAGTGTTATCTTAACTAATATGTTGTTAATTCTTCCAGATGTTTTTGGTCTGACTTTTTTTTTTATTATGATATGTTAGTCATCATACAGTACATCATTAGTTTTTGATGTAGTGTTCCATGATTCATTGTTTGCATATAACACCCACCCAGGGCTCCATGCAATACGTGCCCTCCTGAATACCCTTCACCGGGCTAGCCCATCCCCCTACCCTCTCCCCTCTAAAACCCTCGGTTTGTTGCCCAGAGTCCATAGTCTCTCATGGTTCGTTTCCCCCTCTGACTCTTACACTAAATTGAAGTCTCAAACACTGTGCGCTTGGCTGGGCTTTTCTTTGGTCTCTTCATCTCTTCATTTCCTCCTCACATTTAACTGGCAGATCAGAGGTTATTTTCCATATTTGAGAATATAGTTTGGTGGCCATTAGCATTTACAGAAATGTTACAAGAAATGAGACAGGTTACAAGAAATGAGACAGGTTGCTTTGACTGCAGAAACGTCAGTGAGGGAACTGTCCCCAGTATGAAGCTCACCTGAGAAATTCTTTTAGAACTCGGGGCCAGGAAAAGCTTATCTTCCCC
The DNA here is from genome assembly GCF_002007445.2 of Ailuropoda melanoleuca. Taxonomy (NCBI): domain Eukaryota; kingdom Metazoa; phylum Chordata; class Mammalia; order Carnivora; family Ursidae; genus Ailuropoda; species Ailuropoda melanoleuca. The sequence goes on along the minus strand of NC_048219.1, from coordinate 145,033,437 downwards.
TGAGGAATTTGTATGTTTTCTTATCAACAAAGAATATCGTTGACTGTGCCTGATTGTATTCCCTTTTCCCTTTTCCCACTGGTTGCCAAGAAGCTCAGAGCCAAATTTTTGGCTCAACCTTAATAATTTTATTGAACCCTGTGGCCTACATATCTGCATTCTTAGTTTCCTCCTGGTCTTGACCTTCTATTCTGCTGTGTGTTTTCCTTGTTCCTGATTTTTTGGTTATTTATATTTTTCAATTTTATTGCTTGTTTTCTTGTAAGCTTCCTCAGATCCTTTGTGGAACAAGGTGGGGTAAATAAAAAATGGCTTCAGTTTATTAATAGAATATACCAAAAGCATTCCTTAATCACCAATTTAGTCGTTTGGGAATTAGAACTTCAAATTTATTTATTTTCAGGTTCTCTCTTTAGTCATTGTGTCTCATGGTTTGATGAAGGAATGATTTTATAATTATGAAAGCTGAAGGCCTTTACATTTCTCCATTCTACTTAAAAAAAAAGAATGTCATTTTATCAGAAGTTCCTATTGTTTACCACAGAAATTGTAGAAAGTTCATAGATACATTTGACTGACAGGCGATAGACTGGAAAAAGGTATTTTCAATGTTTAAAAGCAACAAAGAATTAATATAAAGAATATACAATGACTTACTGCAAATCAACATGAAGAAAATAGGAACCCCAACAGAGAAATGGTCAAAAGATATGAATAGATTATTTTCACAAGAGTATACTGGAAAATCTAACAAAAATATATATGAACAGATGCTGAAACTTATCAGTAGTCAGAGAAGAGCAAATTTATACAAGTTATGGCTTCATACTCATCCAATTGGCAAAAATTAAAAGGTGGATAATAGCAAATATTGGCAAGGATGTGGGCAGTGGGAACTCCCAAGTACTGTTGATGGGAGTATGGACTATATAGCCATTCTGGAAAGCAATGTGTCAGTATTTAGTTAAAGTTTATAAATATCTTTTGACCCCTCCTACCCATATATCCCAGATAAATTCTTCCATAAGTCCAGTAGGGGATGCACAAAAAGTTCATCACAGTCTTGTTTGTGGTAGCTGGGTGTTTGAAGCATCCTATGTGTCCACCACAAAGAGTGAATGAATAGGGGCACCTGGGTGGCACAGCGGTTAAGCGTCTGCCTTTGGCTCAGGGTGTGATCCCGGCGTTATGGGATCGAGCCCCACATCAGGTTCTTCTGCTATGAGCCTGCTTCTTCCTCCCACTCCCCTGCTTGTGTTCCCTCTCTCGCTGGCTGTCTCTATCTCTGTCAAATAAATAAATAAAATCTTTAAAAAAAAAAAGAGTGAATGAATAAAATGTGGTGGATGCATATCTTGCAGTAGTTGGGAACAATAGAGATTTACAGTAACATCTTATGATTTTAAAAGATACTGTTTAGTGAAGAGTGTATGAAAGAGAGAAAAATTTAAAATAGCCACGAAGAAAATAACACAACATAATTTGAAAGGATTCAGACAAATTAAGGTATCAAGCCCATTGGAGTATGTATGCATATAGTGGAGAGGAGTAGGAAGGACAGATGACCATCTACCCTCTCAGCAACAGCTTTGAATTTATCAGTGTTTTGCAGCAGCTGAAACATGAAAACTTTGTAAAAGTCTCTTTGGTAAAGGAAGCACCTTTGACTTTATTCATTCACAGTGTGGCATGGTGGTTGGGAACATGGATTCTGGGGCCAGCTCCTGGCTCTGCCGTTACTTACTGTATGACTGTGGGCAAGTTACTTAATCTGACATCTGAAAGATGGGGATTTTCATGGTTCTCACTGCATAAGGTTGTTGTGAGGATTGAACAAGTTAATATTTTAAAGCCCTTGAAATGGTGCTTGGTACATAGTAAGCATTATACAAGTACTTATTAAAGAAATAAAGCCATTTAACAAATATCGGAACACCTAACATAGGCAAGCACTATGCTGGATTCTGGGAATTCAGGTCAGAAAAGAGGACCTTTTTGCTGTTCTCATTCTACCCTGGACCTGGATTCCTGGATCTTAGTACTTGCTTCATAGGCTACATCTATTGCTGTGCCTGGGTCTTTGTTTTCTTCTCCCATGTTTGAGTCTGTCTGTTCTCTGACAAATATCCTAATGACTGAAGGTTTGGGTGCCTAGAGAGGTGCACTCGTGTTTGAGGACCCACTCCAGTCCACTAGAGTCTTCTAGTGTTAAATGTACCCATGATAACTACTCTTGCAGTTCCCCCCTGGTGGTTCCACTCACCTTTCCTCCTTTTGCTGGGTACTTGTCAGAATATCAGGTCTGTCCAAAGATTCTGTCTTTGTTAATCTTTCCATCATAGTAAAAGTCCTTCCCAGAGGTTCCAGCCAGAAAACTAGGAGTTAGCTTTGATTCCTCCTTCTTTCCCTACTTAATCAAATCCATCAGCAAGTCTTGTTAATTCTACCTCTAAAATATCTCTTGAATCTGCTGTCATCACCCAAGTTCAACTTGTGACCTTCTTATGCTTGGACCTCTGCAGTAGCTTCTTAATTGGTTTCCCTGCTTTCACTCTTTTTTTTTTTTTAAGATTTTATTTATTTGTCAGAGAGAGAGAGAGAGTGTGCACAAGCAGGGGGAGCAGCAGGCAGAAGGAGAAGCAGGCTCTCCGCTGAGCAGGGAGCCTGATGCAGGACTCAATCCCAGGACCCTGGGATCATGACTGGAGCCGAAGGCAGATGCTTAACTGACTGAGCCACCCAGGTGTCCTCCTGCTTTCACTCTTGACCCCAGTTGCTGTATGGCAAAAAAATGCAAATTGTATTTTAAAAATGCAGATTGGATTATGTCTGATCTCTGCTCATACCCTTCAATGACCTACTGTTGCAGTATTAGTGCTAAACCATGATTTAATTGATAGAAGCAAGTTTTTTTTTATTTTAATTTTTATTGTTTTTAAAGATTTTATTTATTTACTTGAGAGATGGAGTGAGAGAGCACAAGTAGGGGGAGCGGCAGAGGGAGAGGGAGAAGCAGGCTCCCTACCAAGCAGGGAGCCCCATGCAGGGCTCACTCCCAGGACCCTGAGATCATGACCTGAGCCAAAGGCCGGCGCTTAACTGACTGAACCACCCAGGAGCCCCCAGAAACAAGTTTTTAAAATTAAATAAATTTGATGTGTAACATTGTGTAAATTTAAGATGTGCAACATGTTACTTTGATACATCTATATTTTATAATATGATTGGTGATATAGTGATATTTATATTTATCATATTACATCCTTATAGTATAACATTGTTGTCTATATTCATTATACTGTGCATTAGATCCTATTTAGTCCTTGTTATAAGTTTGTATCCTTAGGTATGATCTCTCTGATCCACAACCCCAATTACCTGGTAACCACCATTTTACTGTTTTTTATAGGTTTAACTTTTTTAGATTTCACATATAAGTGATATCAAACAGTACTTGTTTTTCTCTGTCTGACTTATCTCAACATAATGTGCCCAAGGTCTATCCATGTTGTCACAAACAGGAGGGTATCTTTTCTCATGCCTGAATAATATTCCATTGGGTATATATACCACATATTTTTTTTGGTAGGAGCAAGTTTTAAATCGGTGTTTTCTAACACTTGGGTCAACCCCAGAGCTTTTAGCTATGAAATTTTCAAAATTTAAAAAAAAGCACAATTGTAATATTTGTTTAATATTCTCTGTTATTAGATATTTTTTTGATAAAATTAGTTGGCGTGGGAAGGGGGAAGCCTGAGGCGTAGCTGCTGGCAGCCTCTTGGTTTCTACAGTCTTTTTTTTTTTTTTTTTTAATTTTATTTTTAAGCAATCTCTACACCCAACACGGGGATTGAACTCACAACTCCGAGATTAAGAGCCTCATGCTCCATAGACTGAGCCAGCCAGGTGCCCCTGGTTTCTGTTGTCTTCAAGCAGGTGAGCATCTCTCCCCGGCTCCCCTAGTCTTCAGTTTTGGGGGGAAGGATTTGTATTGTTTTTTCCTCGGAACCATGGCCCTGAGAAAGTCTCTTCTAGTTCTGATCAGAATCGGGATGCAGGACGAGCCCGGGGTCAGAAACAGGATATGAAGAACTAGCGAAAGGGCGCTGAGCAATCAGGGCCGGGGCAGCAGACTGTGCCTGAAGCAGGGATAGATGACACTGGAATGAAGCAGACAGAAAGGGAGTGGAGGTGAGGGTCTCAGGCTAGAGTCCAAGCAGCTGGGTCAAGATCTGAGGAATGGTGTAAAGGACTGGCATGGGCCATCACGGCTGAGGGGAGAGCAGCGGAAGTCCTGAAAACCTGACTGGGCTTGCTGGAATCCTTTCCTCAAGTTGCAGAGTAGCTTCCTTTTTACTGACTCCGTTTCTTTGCCTGGTGAGCCGGGTCACCACACAGACCTTGTCAGAATTTAATGCTCTCTTTAAGCAGGGGCGTCTCAATCTCATGAGAATTACCTGGGGAGATTTTGTAAAAAACTAGGATGCTTAGGTTACACCCACCTGAGACCAATAGAATGAGTCTCTGGGGCTTAGTGGGGGTGGGTTGGGTTTAGGTGGGTTTGGGCCAGGCATGTGTGATTTTTCTTAAAATTCACCCTGGGATTCTGAGGCACAATGAGGGTAGAGAACCACTGCTTTAAGCACTCTTGTTTTGAGCAACAGGATCATTCACACCATTTGAATTTTTTTTTTTTTTATATAATCTCTACACCCAACGTGGGGCTTAAACCCACAACCCTGAGATCAAGAGTTGCATGCTCTTCGGACTGAAACAGCCAGGGGCCCCTGAAATGATTTAAAATGAGAAAATGTAGCGTTCTGGAGTAGTGCTTCTCAAACATTAAGAGGCTTGCAAATCACCTGGGGTCTTGTGAAAAAGCAGATTTTGGGTTAAGTGGCTGGAAGTGGGACCTACGATGTGGCATCGCTCACGAGCATCCATGTGATGGGGGAACTGCCGAGCAGAGGAGCACCTGGAGCACAGCACAGCTTTAGATCTGATAGTAATTGAGTGCTGAGTCTGTGCCAGGCCCTGCACTTAGTGCCCTATAGTCACTGGAGTCTCACAAGCCTGTGCGAGAGGTCCTGTTTTGCAGATGGGAAGACTGAGCCCTGGCTAAGTTTAACGGGATCGTCATGCTGGTAAGTAGCAGGACTGGGATCTGAAACTAAGCCGACAGTGTCAGAAGCAGTGAGATTACCCACAATGTAATACAATTTCGGTGGCAGGATGGGTCGTTCAGGGACTTGGCCCCAAATCTGTGTTTATAGAACGTTATTTTTACAAGGTTGTGTATTTATTTGAGATGGTACTGGAAGAGGGGGATAGAAATAGAGAGGGACCAAAGAGAGTATGACCAAACCTGTAAATACATCTATTCATCCTCCACTCAAACGGTTAGTAGTTATCTACTCACAGATAATGTGCTGGGGAAGTGGAGATGAGTCAACAGGGTTCCTCCCTCCCAGGAATTCACTTTCTTATATTTGGGTAACAATAGTGCGACGTGTTGTGCTGCAACAGAGGTGTGCCACAGGGAGCACAGGAGGGAAGAAGTGTCAGGGAGGGATTCGCTAAGCTACACCCACGTCATACAGAACAATGGTGTCAGAGGGCAAGGGTAACATTTCAAACCGTACGGAATGGACAGCTCTGGGCACGTGAGGTATGATGTGTTTGTGTATGATTAAATCCATGATACATCATCATGGAGTTTTATTAGAGACCCACTCTCAGGAAATCCCTAAAAGAGGTAATAAGTGGTATTTCAGAAGGTGTCTAACTGACACACACACGGAAAAATCTGGTTTCATATCTCTAAGTAACAGAAACACTGTGCTATGCCAGCAGAGAGACTATGTTGGTTCTGGTTTGGTGTACTAGTTAGTCAGAATAGGCTAGTTGTGCCTGCAATAAAAATAACCCCAAATATCAGTGGCTAAAACAAGAAAGGTTTATTTCTTTTTTTTTTTTTTAAGATTTTATTTATTTATTTGACAGAGAGAGAGACAGCCAGCGAGAAAGGGAACACAAGCAGGGGGGAGTGGGAGAGGAAGAAACAGGCTCCCAGCAGAGGACCCTGATGTGGGACTCGATCGTAGGACACCGGGATCACGCCCTGAGCCGAAGGCAGACGCTTAACGACTGCGCCACCCAGGCGCCCCCAAGAAAGATTTATTTCTTGATCTCCCTTGGTGTCCAGTGTGGATTGGTACATAGATGGGTGGAGAATTCTGCTACATTCCACATCTCCTAGAAAGATGGCAATTTCACCATCCTAAGATGTGACCAGCCAGTACCATATTTCGGGGCTCCTCCAAGTAGGGAGAACAGGCATGGAGTCAAGAACTGCCATTTAACGCTTTTACCTGGAAGTGAATATTCACTTCTGCCCTCATTTCACTGGTCACAAATAATTACACAAATAATTGGCCATGTCTAAGTTCAAAGGATGAGAGAGCTAGAATCTTTGTGTTTCCTAAATATCGGGGAATGTAACTATGTCTGCTAAAGCCAGTCTCTTCAGCTCCACCCACGTGTGTTGGAAATAAAAGGGTTGTGTTTTTCCCACATGAAGCACAAAATGACTTCGTTACTATCGGTTATCATTCCTTTTCTATTTTAACATATGTGGGATTGTTGGCAATCAGATTTTTATTTAAAAGTAGTAGAAGATCAGTTTTCATCAATATTAAAACTATTCTTTTAAAGTTTTGAAATTAAACTACCACAGGTATTACTTGGATCAGCATGACTATGAATTCCAAATTCCAACCAGTATGAGGAGTCTATGACAAAGGTGATTATAACATATAAAATACATATATTAATTATATATAGAATAACATTAATAGTCTATAAAATAATTATAACTGAATAAATGTGCCCCTGCTGAACATCCAGGGATTATAAGAGCAACTTCCATACGGAAGCTATACCCCAGTGAGCTGAATACAAGACATATTCGCTGTTTTTGTTTTTTTTAAAAATTGCCTTCAAAATCTCTCACACATTGCCACCCCTATCCTCCCCTGGGCTCAGGAAATATGGGAGAGATTCAAGGAAGAGAAAGGGTGGAACCTATGGGGGAAAGAAAGGGGGCCGATTTGGGTGGGACTAAACAAATGCTCTGAAAAATAGTGGCTCACCCTCTGTCTTCCTCCTCTCCTTGGTTGAAGGGAACTGGTGTTCCCCTCCTTAGCTATGCCCTCTGGAGACCAGTGCCGTCCAATAGAGCTTTCTCTGTCTGTGCTGCCCAATACGGCAGTCTCTAGGCTCCGGTGGCTGTGGAGCACTTTGAAGTGTGCCTAGTGCAAATGAGGAATGGAATTTTAAATTTTACTAAATCTAACACATTTATTTATTTATTTTAAAGATTTTATTTATTTGTCAGAGGAAGAGAGAGAGAGCAAAGCAGAGGGAGCAGCAGGCTCCCTGCTGAACAATAAGCCTACATGGGACTCGATTCCAGGACCCTGAGATCATGACCTGAGCCGAAGGCAGATGCTTAACAGACTGAGCCCCCCTGGGTGTCCGAATTTAACACATTTATATAGCCACAAGAACCTGGGTGATAGGAGAGAGGGAGGTTGCTTTTATTCTTACTTTCTTGGCATAGGCTTTTCTGCTCATGAAAACTATTGAATCTCCCACACAGGGGATTATTAAAGGATGAGTTTGCACAGTCTGAGAAAGGGGTAAGGGGAGGACCTTGCGGAGATGTGAGCCTGCTGCAATGCCTCCTTCCTTTGGCCCAGGCAGGGGTCAGGGGGCCAGGGGAAGACATGATGCCCCAAGACTTGCAGATGTAAAAATGGGGACTATCACATGAATCTCAGACTTTGTCCTTTTTATTTATTTAATTTATTTATTTAAAAAAGATTTTATTTATTTAAGAGAGGGAGAGAGGGGAGAGGAATAGAGTGGAGGGAGAGGGACAAGCAGACTCCGGGCTGAGCATGGAACCCCACGCTGGGCTCAGTCTCACAACTCTGAGATCAGGACACTGAGTCAAAACCAACAGTCGGCCCCTTAACCTGTCTGAGCCACCCAGGTGCCCCAGACCTTGTCCTTTTTAAAAGGAAGACAATGGCTTTTGGCATGGGAAAAAGAGAAAGAGGCAAATGAAGCTAGTGTAGTAATCATTTAATGTAGCATTACATCTATTTCTTTATAATATATTTGGGTATAAAATCTTTATTGTGCTCGAAATTCTTATTAAAAATTCAATGAAGTTTAGTTTGCACATTGGCAGCCTTTCACTTCTCAAAGCATTCTTTTGTAAGACAAATTTTTTTGATGGTAGCTGTTTAATGGAAGACATGGGCAGCTATTGAAAGAAAGCTAATGCCAGTAAGCATTCACCAGGCGGCTCCTGTATACCGATGCCGTGCTAAGAATGAACGGCACTTTGCAAAACCATCTATGTTTTAGAAAAATGACTTCTTAGCTGCCAGGTCCCCATGAGTGTGTTTCCTGGAATCCTATATACTTTTCTACTTTTGTCTACTGTCCATTTTGGAAAACATTTGCTTTTATTACACAATTGTAAAAGTTAGTGCTCATACTGAACAATTTAATGAACCGAGGTGCTTCAGACCTCCGTAGCCTGACTGGCCTCCCCTAGATCCTTGAGCAGAGGCCAATAGAGAGTGTGTTGGCAAGAGGCTTAGATTTGATTCTTGATGTGAAGGCAAGTATGATTCTGAGACATTGTGATTTAAAAAAAGATAGAGGCGCCTGACTGGCTCATTTGGTAGAACGTGCAACTCTTGATCTCGGGGTCCTGAGTTCAAGCCCCACATTGGGCGTTGCGCGTGGAGCCTACTTAAAAAAAATAGAAATTCTTACTTTCTGAATTAAAACTATAATTCACCTTAAATAAACTTAGCGCAAAGGAAGTTCTTTTTAAAACATAATATCCAACGACATCAAATTTTTTTTCCCACCAGAGGGTATGTATAAACAGGAAAAAATTTTTTCAGTGGAAGGTTAATTGTTGACATCACCATATTTACACTCAATTGCAAGACCATTCCTAGTTCTAGCCCCTGTAACATTCCAGAGCCTACCTGTATTTTACTCTGACATTGTCCCAGCATAAAATGCTGATATGCTAATTACTTCTCCAGATCATACCCACGCTTCTGATGCTATAAGACAAGTGTTCAAGGTTTAGTTTTGAGTTCAGAATAATTAGGTAATTGGCATCATCCTGTGACAAGTTTCCCCTTTTCCTGAGGTCTTTTGACTAATGGCTCTATTGTTATTGTTGGAGTGGGTTGAGCTCCATAGAGCCATGACGCAAAACTTGATCTTTGGTAGAAATACCTTACACATTTATTCCTTCCAGGAAACCAAAGGGCAACAAAGCCACATTCCACGTTGAGAACCTGGCCTTTTGCACCATGACCTAACCTGTTCCAGGTGAAAAAGATTAGGTCAAAAATAGTTTCATAGGAAAACTTTTACCTGGGTTCTTGCGGTGGTCCTCAGTCCTAGCTGCACATTAAAATCGGCTGGAGAGGAAGAAAGAAAGAAAGAAAGAAAGAAAGAAAGAAAGAAAGAAAGAAAGAAAGAAAGAAAGAAAGAAAGAGAGAGAGAAAGAAAAGAAAGAAAGAAAGAAAGAGAGAGAGAAAGAAAGAGAGAGAGAAAGAAAGAGAGAGAGAAAGAAAGAAAGAAAGAGAAAGAAAGAGAGAGAAAGAAAAAGATCGGCTGGGGAGATTTAAAAAACTGACCATTTGGGCCCCAACAGAAACTTGTTAAAAAGACTGATTCGGGGGCCTCATCACATACCTGCCTGAATTGAGACTTTCCACAGGCGGGCCTTGGGTATCTGTATTTTAAATAGGACTCCCAGATGACCAGAGAAATTTGGCCGACCTGATTTGGGTGTCAATCTTGGGAAAGAGTACTTAGTATCACATTTTTTAAATGAATTTAGTGGTTCTAAGGACATTTCTAATGCCAGGGGCTTACTCACATATGAAACTATCAAAGAAGAAATATTTAACAGAAGAGAAAGTTTACCATTTTAATCTCCAAACCAAGTCTCTGTTCCTAGAGGGGAGATTTCAGGTAGTAAGGGGAAGATTTTCATACGGCAGCTTTCAGCAACACCAGTTAGCATGCGGTAGCTCAGAGCCCAGCCCAGGGCCTCTCAGTCTCTGCCGGTTTTAAGAGGGAGCTTAGTATTTTTTTTTTAATTTAAATTCAATTAATTAACATATAATGTATTATTAGTTTCAGAGGTAGAGGTCAGTGATTCATCGGTCTTACATAACATCCAGTGCTCATTCCGTCACATGCCCTCCTTAATGTCCATCCCCTTTACCACCCCCACCCCCCCGCCAGCAACCCTCAGTTTGTTTCCTATGATTAAGAGTCTCTTATCAGTTGTTGAGGGAGCTTAATATTAATGGGGGAGTGTCTTGGGTTCTTCTTATACTGTGTGATGAATTTGTCAATCTCCAAATGAAATAGCAAGGGATTCATTAGTTCACCCATTGCTTCCGTTCAATAGATACTGTTTAAATGTCTACCACATGTCAGACTCTGTGTTAGGTGCCGGGGGATAACCAAATAAAGGAAATTAAGGTTCTTCTCAAGGAACTGGTAGACTAGAGCAGTGGTTCTCTAAGTGTGATCTTGGACCAGCAGCAGTAGCATTCCTGGGAACTTCTTAGAAAAGCAAATTCTCATGCCCCACCCCAGAGCTGCTAAATCAGAAAGTCTGGGGGTGGGGCCCAGCACTGTGCTTTAACAAGTCCTACGGTGCCTTACATCGAGTTTGATAACCACTGGTCTCTAGGGGGAGCCTCAGTTGAGCAGACTGTGGTGGGTACAGCGGGGACGGAGAGGGAGCTGGAGGCTTTAGGCCTGCTTCTACAAGAAGGCAATGTTTGTAATGAAGCATCGAACTTTACATCGCAATCCGGGGATGTACTGTATGGTGATTAACATAATATAATAAAAAAAATCATTAAATAAAAAAAAAAAGAAGGCAATGTTTGAACTCTTAGAATAGTTGGTGCAGAGTGGGGAGAGGTGCTCCTGGAGAGGTCAGCAGGGACCACACAAAGAAGTTGGCATTTTACTCTGAATGCAGTGCGGACTCTTCCTGACCCTATATCCGTGTCATTTGTACTTGGTATCATCTTTCGGCCGGTCTTTCAGCTGAGTGGTGCCGGGCTTGAGCCCTGTGCTTCACATGCTCCCATAGAAATGAAAAGTTAGAGACATCTAGACATAATTCCTCTTGCATTAAAATATTGAACACAGTAAGTGTTACGTAAACATTTGGTGAATGAACATGGAAAAACGGACAAAGTAGGACTTGTGAACGCAAGGAAAATGTATAATGTGAACATATCAGAGTAAGCATGGTTTCTGTACTAACTGAAAATCCCATGATTTTAAAAGATTACACAAACCTTTACTGATTTACTCGAAGAAGAGAGTGTCTCTCCCATTCCTCAGAGGAAGCAGAATCACCATGTATGAGGGAGACGGAGAGAGCAGCAAGCCTTGCTGCTTCTCTGCCTGGTCATCTCCAGTCCCCTGGGTTTGCCTCCACATTTGCACAGGTCAGTTACCCAGCACCACCTTGTTTCGGGAAATGTACACATAGTATTTTTAACATATTCCACAATGCTGTCGGCCCGCATTTAGAAAGGAGCTAAAAATCACAGGGTGCTGGAGTCCAAAGAAGAAAATTATTTATCCAGAAATCACTGGGAAGAACATTGCTCTGCACTCAGCATCAACCTGAGCCGAGGAAACAGGTGGAAGGAGAGTTAAGTGACTTGTTCAAAGTCAACATGCTTGGAATGGGAACAGCTGGGATCTGAAACCAAGACTGTGTAAGGGGGATTTGTCACACTGCTCCATAGGACCAGAGGGAGACTGAGTGTCCTAGCCCAGGAGATGGCCTGTTAAAGTCCAGACCTGCCAGGATTACTCATTCATTCTTTACTGGCTCTCCAAGCAGCTTTTGTTTCCCGGCAAATTCAATTTCCACAGCGTGTGCCTCACCATGACTACACATAGATCTAAACTCGTGCAAAAGATACAAATTGTTTGTTTTCAAGTGCAGTGAATATTTGGATTTAACCTTTTACTGTATTGTAGCTAATGATTTATGGGATTTGTTTTTATGGTCTCTGTCCAAACAATAAATGATTGTTTTATATTTATAGCCACACAAGGAACAATCTTCATAGATCTCAATTGTCAAATTTTTCATTTTATTGCCCCACCATTATATGACTCTTTGTCTCTTCAAATGGCATGTGGCCTAGGCACAAAGTGGACTGACTTCTCATGACTAAGATTTTTTTTTAAGGATTTTATTTATTTATTTGTCAGAGAGAGAGAGAGCACAAGGAGGGGGAGCGGCAGAGGGAGAGGGAGAAGCGGACTCCCTGCTGAGCAGGGAGTCCGATGCTGGGCTCTATCCCAGAACCCTGTGATCGTGACCTGAGCCCAAGGCAGATGCTTAACCGACTGAGCCACCCAGGAATCCTTCATGTAAGACTTTTATAAACTAAATTTAATGGTTGGGATTAAGTCACTGCATAAATGCTGAAAAAACAAGTATATACATACATATGTATGTACCTACATGTCTATGTGTAGATACCAAAAATCTGTTTTACAGCATATTCTTGTACCTAGCATGGATAAGGTACTATATATTATAGGTTTTTGTCAAAACTGAAGGAGAAGGGTAATAAATCATGTATTAAAAAAAAAGCCTCACCCATTTAATTCTGTTTTTTTCTTTCCTATACTTACAATAAACAATGAAACAAATAGATTTTGGTTAAAAAAGAAAGCTTTCTATAGTTTTATTTCAAAAACTATTGGCAAAATTTTATAGAAGACACATTTCCTGACTTCTCATTTCTGTGTTCTGGCTTATAAAAAAAATATGGTAAAGGGGCACCTGGGTGGCACAGCGGTTAAGCCTCTGCCTTCGGCTCAGGGCGTGATCCCGGCGTTGTGGGATCAAGCCCCACATCAGGCTCCTCCGCTATGAGCCTGCTTCTTCCTCTCCCATTCCCCCTGCTTGTGTTCCCTCTCTCGCTGGCTGTCTCTATCTCTGTCAAATAAATAAATAAAATCTTTAAAAAAAAATACGGCACGATACAAGCTAAACAGTTAATAGTCACTTTCTATCATTTCAGTTGGACTGTAAGCTTTTCCCCCCCCAGATAATTGTAAATGTGTTTGTTTTTCTATATTCTTCTACTACAGCAAATTGTGAGGAAAATATAATAAGAGACTCAGAGGAGGAAGAAATCAAGAAAAATAACACCTCTTTCAAACATGGGAGCAGCTGTTTCTTGGATGTATGGTGGAGTCTCCTGGGAACCAAGCCGACTTCGAGAAGGTCTGCCCTGTCTCTAGTGGCTCTTGTCATGATGGATAAACTAGAATTGACTCAGTACAGCTTAAGAGAAGAGTTCCCTCTCCTTTCCTTATTTTCTTTGCCTTCTCTTAGTTAAAACCAGCAGATAGTAACTCAGATTAAAATCTGCTGTCTGGATATAAACAACAGTGCTGATTAAAAGGATCCCTTTGCCAAGGGAGATTCAGTTGGAATGCCCATTTTTCATTCAAATGTTCCAGCCTAGTAAAAGTAGCTTCCAGCTCAAAATATATTGAATCACCATTCACCTACTGGAAAAATGAGAACACAAATACACACTTTCTTATTCGATGAACATGGCAGGTTGTCTGATAAAGCAAACAGTAGAATTTATTTACAGCTCTCCAAGGGTCTTGACAGAATCCCTTCCGTCAGAGAAACACAGTTCCCTTCTCTTACAGTAGACCTACTGGAATCCTGAGATGTGAATCCTTCGGAGTTTGGAGTTGTGTGCTCATTTGTTTGTAATGGATATTGGTTAGAGTGCTCCATGAGGAGAAAATGTTCTAGGTCCTTGCAACCCACAGAGTGGCCCAGGACCTGCAGTAGCTAACATCATGTGGGAGCTTGTTACTACTGTGGAATCGGGATTTCCGTTGTTCACCTTCTGAACTTGAATCTGAATTTTAAAAGCCCTTGGGTGATTTGTATATATATTAAAATTTGATAAGCATTGTTACAGCAATCGTTCTCAAACTTTAACCTGGATCAGACTCTTTGGGGGGGTTTATTAAAACAAATTGTTATGTTCTATTCCCTAGAGATTCTGATTCAGTAAGTCTGGGGTGCTGAGAACTTAACGTTTCTCACGTTCGTTCCCAGGTGATGCTGGTGCTACTGATCCAGAGACCACACTGAGAACCACTCAAGGCAGTGCTATCTGATAGAATTATGATGTGAGCCACATATGTAATTTAGAATTTTCTAGTAGCCACATTTTAAGAGTAAAAGTGAAATTATTTTTAATATCTTTTATTTAAGGTGATGTATCCAAAATGGTGTTTCAACATCTGAGTAATAAAAAAAATTATTAGTGAACTATTTTACTTTTTTTTTTTTCATAGTGAGTCTAAAATCCAGTGTGTCTTATACTTACAGCACATTTAAATTCAGGGTAGCCATCTTTCAAATGTTCAATAGCCACATGTGGTGGCTTAGGGCTACCTTACCAGACAGTGTACTAGAGCATTGGTTTTCCAAAGTTACTTCAGGGACAGTCACTGTTTGTGAAACTTGCATGGACCTCAGGAGAAATGAGAAACATATGCTGAGTTTACACAATTAATTAATTTATAGATATATTTATTTACTTTAGAGAGAGAGCATATGCATGCATGAGCAGGGGCAGGGGCAGAGGAAGAGGGAAAGGGAGAGAAGCAGACTCCCCACTGAGCTCAGAGCCCAGCACCAGAGCGTCCCACCACCCGGAGGTCATGACTTCATGCAAAATCAAGAGTCAGATGCTCAACTGACTGAGCCACCCAGGCGCCCCTGAGTTTATTCAATTTAAATGATGCTCCTTTATTCTGAGGTCCTCATTCCTCATTTTTGCTTGAAATGGTCTCTCTTTATTATTTTTTTTTCTGTTTAGGTTTTTATTTTATTTATTTTTTTAAAAAGATTTTATTTATTTAACAGAGAGACAGCCAGCGAGAGAGGGAACACAGGCAGGGGGAGTGGGAGAGGAAGAAGCAGGCTCCCAGCAGAGGAGCCTGATGTGGGGCTTATTCCAGGACTCTGGGATCACTCCCTGAGCCAAAGGCAGACGCTTAATGACTGANGTGGGAGAGGAAGAAGCAGGCTCCCAGCAGAGGAGCCTGATGTGGGGCTTGATTCCAGGACTCTGGGATCACTCCCTGAGCCAAAGGCAGACGCTTAATGACTGAGCCACCCAGGCGCCCCTAGGTTTTTATTTTAACTCCACTATAGGTAACATAGTGTTATAGTAGTTTCAGGTGTACAACATAGTGAGTCAACACTTGCACACATGACCTGAGCTCAGCACAAGTCTCTCTTTAATGCCGTACTTTTCAAAGTGTGGTTCCCCAGACCAGCAGTATCAGCATCACGTGGGAACTTGTTAGAAATGCAAATTCTTGGGGCGCCTGGGTGGCTCAATTGTTAAGTGTCTGCCTTCGGCTCAGGGCATGATCCTGGCGTTATGGGATCGAGCCCCATGTCAGGCTCTTCCGCTGAGAGCCTGCTTCTTCCTCTCCCACTCCCCCTGCTTGTGTTCCCTCTCTCGCTGGCTGTCTCTCTCTCTCTCAAATAAAGAAATAAAAATCTTAAAAAAAAAAAAAAGAAATGCAAATTCTCGGGCCCTATTGCAGTCCTCTGAATTAGCAACTCTGCAGGTGCGGCCCAGCAGTCTGTGTCTTCTCAGCCCTCCAGGTGTGCATGCTGAAGTTGGAGAACCACTGCTTTAACGAAATGATGGTGATAAAATAAGGAGTAGGTTTTAATGATTTTTTTATAACTGTAATTGGCAAAATAAGAAATTGGCAACATTATGATAGTCCCTCAATCAAAGCATGCATTTTTTGTTAGTTTATGAAATCTGAAAGTCAGAAAACCAATGTGCTGGAGGTTAGTTAAATAATATTTTGTGCTGCTGTGGATAATAAATAGTTCAAAAAATAGGAAAAGGCCAGGAAAATGAGTGTGTATATAAGCATACAAATGAGTTCCAGAAAGTCAATGCTTGTATTCTCATTAGTAACACCTTCATGCAATTACTGCTGGAAAATGAATATACTCACTAAACAACACTTACTAAGAAAATGCACATTTCCTATGCAAAATATTGAAATTAGTCAGAAGAAAAATCCCATAAATATTGATGATCTCATTCTCTAGTCCTCTGGTAATTAGTCAGTTTTTGGCTTTTATTGCTACAAAAGTTGTTTTACAAAAATTATAATATCTGATCTTTAGAAAATCAGGAAACAAAACCTTTTACAAATTGTGTATTTCCTTTTAGAAATGTTACTAAATAAGGCATAGTGTTAGCATATTACATTTCGCTCCTGCAGCCAACTGAGGGCTGGAGTAATATCAAAATGGGATTGAGTAGGTGAAATATAAAAGATAATACAAGGAATTAAGCATGAATGATTGGACAAGTTGAACAAAAAGAAAATCTAATAACCTTAAGAAACAGGTACATATACTCAGGAGGGCTGTGAGACTCAGAATTTCAGTCCTGCGTTAAGTTTCCATCTCTATATTTGATGTTAGCCATTCTATTCTAAGGCTTAATTTCCCTAAATATAAATGAATTGCAACGGCAGAATATGTCAAGACTGTTGATTAGTGAACCAATGTGGTTGGGTGTTTGTTTGGTTTTTTTTTTTAGTGAACCAGTGTTCTTAAAATTTTTTAGATCCCAGAGGAAAATAGGCTTAAGAAGTCCAAAGCATTATTATTTCCCTTTTACAAGAAGTTCCTGTTAGGCCCAATTCAGAGGAAATTCAGGGATATAAAGAGAAAAGATGTGATAAAAATGACCGGTTCTATTGTTCTTTGTGAATAAGGTACCTACTTCTACTTAATGCTAAAATTAGAAATCTCCTTTGTAGTTTGGAGGTCTAATAGGCCTCTGGGTTTGGTAGGTGGGTCTCTATTTTTAATCTCTAAAGCTGAAGCCAAGTGGATCATTATTCCTTTGGAGACCATAACGCTGTGCTGTCAGAGTATGTAGTCACACGCCACGTGGGGCTGTCGAGCGCTTGAAATGAGGCTAGTCCAGATGGAGATGTGCCGTTCAGTGTAAAATACATACTGAATTTTGAAAATTTAGTATGAAAAAGAATGTAAAACATCTCACTGATAACTTTAAAGATATTGATCAGAAGTTGAAATGCGGCTGCTACAAGTTTAAAATGACATCTTTGGCTTATGCTGTATTTCTATTGGATGGCATTGCTATTGAGTGCTATTTCTTGAGTATTATGAATGCTGTTAAGAATTTAGGAGATATGACATAATTTTCTACCATGTTTTGAGTGACTGAAAACCAACACTGTTCAACTGAAACCTGTTGCTAAATACACAGGGATTGTGCATAAAAGTACTTCTTTCCAATTTGATCATAAAGAGACTTCTGGTTCTGGGACTCCCTTTCACAAGTGTGAAAGAGGAAACTGAAATAATTATCTTACATAATTCAGGAAAAAACAGTTTGGTTTGAAAAAATCCAGATAATCAAGGCAAATATCAAAATCCTTTAAATATGTATTTTTTACTTCAAAATATAGTAGCATACAAAAGAACATATGAAAATATATGTGTATAGTTTAAAGAAAAATAAAATGGATTCTTCTGTATCTAGCTAGCGCTGAGGCTGAGAAACAGAACATTATCATATCCCAGAAATCCCCTTTGTCTCCTCCTTCTCCACTGGGAGTATCTGCAATTCTGAACTTTGTTAATCCATTTCTTGCTTTTCTTTATGGTTATCACTGCCTATTTATATGTTCCCTAAACATTGTATTGTTTAGTTTTTAAACTTTATATGAGTGAAAACATGCCCTACATATTCTTCTGTGACTTGTTTCTTTTAACATCTTATTTTTGAGATCCATTCATGTGGGCTTGTAGCTGTAATGAACTAATTTTTATTGCTGTATGGTATTTGATTATGAAAGTGTAGCACAACTTATTGATTTAGTCTGTTGAATGCATCGAGGTTGTTTTCTGGCTTTCATTACAGTAAACAATGTTGTTATCCGTATCCTTCTGCATGTCTCCTGGTGCACATCTACAGGTTTCTCTAGGATACATACTTAAGAGTGGAAACGTATATATGCTTAATTTTACTAGGTAATACCAAGCTGCCTTCCGAAACTGTACCAATTTCCTTTCTCACTAGCAGAGTGTGAACATTCTTGTGCCACCTCAGTCTTGTAAAAGGCAGTATCACACTTCTTAAGTCTGGCAGTTTTGGAATGGGCTTTCACGGTTTGAAATTCCATAATTTGCCAGGAAGTTGAACATCTTTTCTTGTGTTTATGGGCTATTTATGCTCCATTTTTTCTATTTGGGTATTTGTCATTCCTGCTGATTTGCAGAAGTTTTCATAGATTTGCATTCATAGTTTGCATTCTGATGCTTGATGTGCTGCAATTATCTTCTCTCAGTTTGGGCTTGTCTTTTCACCTTTTATAAGGCTTTTCGATCGACAGAACACATTAATTTCAGTGTAGTAAATATTTTCCTTTGTAATTTAAACTTTTTTTTTTTTAAAGATTTTATTTATTTATTTGACAGAGATAGAGACAGCCAGCGAGAGAGGGAACACAAGCAGGGGGAATGGGAGAGGAAGAAGCAGGCTCATAGCAGAAGAGCCTGATGTGGGGCTCGATCCCATAACGCCGGGATCACGCCCTGAGCCAAAGGCAGACGCTTAACCGCTGTGCCACCCAGGCGCCCCTGTAATTTAAACTTTTAATGTTTGGTTTAAGACCTCTCCTACTTTGAGACCATAAAGATGCTCAACTTATTGTCTTCTCAAAGTTTTATAGAGCTACCTTTCACATGTAAGTTTTTAATTGACCTGGAACTGATGTTTGTTTATTGTGTGAAGTAAAGGTTTAATTTTTTCACACTGAAAAAAAATTGCTCCACCACTATTTATTGAAAACAATCCATCATTTCCCCGTTGGTCTGCATTAGCACCTCTGTCATATGTTAAATGGCAATTTATGTGTGGTTTGTTTCTGGACTCTTTATGCTGTTCCATTGGTCTAAGTTTCTATATCCCCCTCCCTTCTTAAAAATTATATGTCACATTGTATAGCTCTTCATTCATTAAAGTCTTCTTTAATATCTGTCAATAAAGATTTATGCTTTTTCCCTTAAAGGCCTTACACATCCTTTGTTAGATTTATTCCTAAGCACATCATATTTTTGATGCTGTAAGAAATGACATCTTAAAATTTTTTTTCTGTTTATTATTGGTATATAGAAATACAACAGATTTTGCATAGTGATTTTATATATAGCATGTTTACTGAAATTTTATTTTTATAGTTTATATTTGTAGACAATACGTCATTTTAAATAATGAGAGATTTGTTTCTTCTTTCTGAATTCTTGTACCTTATTTCTTTTTCTTGCTTTATTGGTCTGGTCTGGACCTCCAGTTTAATTTTGTGTAGAAGTGGGGATAGTAGGTAAACTACCTTATTCCTGATCTTTAAATGGAATGCTTTGAAAATTTCAAAATTGAATATTTTGTTTGTTATAACCTTTTAGGTAGATATCCTGTAACAGATTAAGGAAGTTCATTTTAATTCATGATTTATTAATAATTTTTGCTATTAAAGGATGTTGAATTTATCAGGGCATTTGTTGAGATAGTCACAATTTTCTCCTTCAGTACGTTAATGTAGCCAATAACATTATTTATTTTTCCTTTTTTAACTCATTTTTATTCCTGAATAAGCCCACTTGCTCATTTGTGTGTGTGTGTATTTTTAATACGTGAAAAGATTTGGTTTGCTAGTGTTTTGTCTGGGACTTTTGCATTTATATTCACAAGTAAGATTGGTTTGTAAATTCCTCTGTTTGAATATCACTTTTGAATTTTGGTATTAAGGTTATACTAGCATCAAAAAAATGAGTGGAGTAATGTCTTTTTTCCCCCTCCATAATATGAAATAGATTGTGTAAAATGAAACTGTCTTTTGAATGATTAGTACCAGTAATTCTCCTGGGTTGTTTTCTTTGGGTGAAGATTTTAAACTGATGACCTAAATCTCTTTAACAGTTACAGGACCAGGGATGCCTGGGTGGCTCAGTCGGTTAAGTGTCTGCCTTTAGCTCAGGTCATAATCCCAGGGTCCTGGGATCCAGTCCTGCATCGGACTCCTTGCTCAGTGGGGAGTCTGCTCCTCTTTCTGCCCGCTCCTCCCTCCGCCTGCTCCTCCTTCTTGCTGCCGTTACCCCTGCTTGTGCTCTCTTTCTCGCTCTCTGACAAATAAATAAATAAAACCTTTTTTAAAATGTTAAAAAAACAGTTACAGGACCACTCAGGTTTTTGCTTGCTTCTTGAGTCAGTTTTGATAAGTTGTATTTTATGAGTCATTTAGCTATGTTTTCAAGTTTGTTGGAATAATGCTCATCTATCTCCTAATTATCTAAAGTTTGCTGCACCCTAATATACGTCCCCTTTTTATTTCTTATACTTGTATAATATTTTCATGTTATAATGCATTGTTTTAATTTAATTTTAATTTTGGGGTCTTCTCTCTTGTTTCTTACTATTATCACAGGTTTGTAAATTTTACTAGCTTTTTCAGAAAACCAACTTTTGATTATTAAATCTTTCATTTTCTACTTAATTATTTTCTCCTAACTTTATTATTTCCTTTCTTATCATTGGGTTTTTTCTGTCCTTTTGTTAACTTTTTATTTATTTATTTATTTATTTATTTATTTATTTAAAAGATTTTATTTATTTATTTGACAGAGATAGAGACAGCCAGTGAGAGAGGGAACACAAGCAGGGGGAGCGGGAGAGGAAGAAGCAGGCTCATAGTGGAGGAGCCTGATGTGGGGCTCGATCCCATAACGCAGGGATCACACCCTGAGCCGAAGGCAGATGCTTAACCGCTGTGCCACCCAGGCGCCCCCTTTTGTTAACTTTTTAAAGATAGACGTAGGTTTCATTTTTTTCTTTTTAAGATTAAAAAAAAAATTTTAAGTAATCTTTATACCCAACATGGGCTCGAACTTACAACCCTGAGATCAAGAGTCACATGCTCTATGGACTGAGCCAGCCAGGTGCCCCAGTTTTCATTACTTTTTAGCTTATTTTCTATTTTAAAATTAAAGCTGCATATTTTCCTGTAAGTTCTTTAGCTCCATAATGTAAAATTTTAATGTTACATATGTTTTGATATGTACTATTTTGTTATTCAGTTCTGAATGTTTTCTGATGTCCATTATAGTTTCTTCTTTGATCCTTGAGTAATTTAAAAGGGTGTTTCTTAATTTCCAAACGTATAGGAATTTTTCTAATTATGTGTTTTTGGTTTCAAATCCATTGTGGTTGGAGAACTTCATCTGTATGATACTGTTTTTTGGGGGTAGGGCTACATTTGTTGACACTTCTTTGAAAACACCATTTGATTTAGATGTTTCAGGAGTGTTTGGAAAGAATGTACATTTTGAACCATTAAGTGCAGTATTCAATATATGTTCATTAGTTTAAATTTATTCACTGTGTTGTTTAACTTTTCTATAAAACTACTGATTTTTATGTTATCTCAACACTCAATTACTGAGAAAATGAGTTGAAATTTTCAGTATGGTAGAGGATTTGTCAATTTTCCTTGCTTTGTGTATTTCAGGGCTTTAACTAGGTATAGGCACCTTAGAATTGATATCTTCCAAATGAGTTGAATTTCTAATCATTATGTAATGATTGTTTTTGTGTCTAATAAGGTTTGTCTATAAATGTATTTGTTTAATGGACCTGGCCATACCAGATTTCTCTTTCTTTCTTTCCTTCTTTCCTTCTTTCTTTCTTTCTTTCTTTCTTTCTTTCTTTCTTTCTTTCTTAAGATTTTATTTATTTATTTGTCAGAGAGAGAGATAGAGAGAAAGTGCTCACACACAAGCAGGGGGAGGGGCAGAGGGAGAGGGAGAGAGATAAGCAGACTCCCCACTGAACAGGAAGCCCAGTGCTCAATCCCAGGACCCTAGGATCATGACCTGAGTCAAAGGCAGATGCTTAACCCACTGAGCCACCCAGGTGCCCCTCTTTGGTATTTACCTTGTTTACCCTTCTGTATCTTTTTACTTTTACATTCTCAGTCTGTGTTTTTAAGCTTTAGACATATCTCTTATAGATAACATAAAAAAAGATTTAAAAAACCCCTCTAGTTTAGCATCTTTGTCTTTTAATTGAAGCAGTTAATCTGCTTATATTTGTTGTAATTGCAGACATATTTAGGTTTATTTTTATTGTCTTCTATGTTTTCCATTTGTCCCACCTTTTCTATACTAATATTCTGTATCTGATAATTTAAGTATTTGAAGTATTTTGGGTCTGTTTGTGTTAACTTTTGTTTCTGCTGGGTCTTACTCATGGCTTTGATTTCTTCTTTAGTAATTTTGACTCTTACATTGTTTAGTTTTCCTTGGAAAAGCATCCATTGAGATTCTTTGTATCCTACATTGAAAGAGTCTATTTCCTACAAAGGATTTGCATTTGTTTTTGTTAGACACTTGGGACATTACCAGTCCAGGACCACTTTGAATACAATTGACTTCAGGTTTTATTTAGGCTGCTTCAAAAGTGAAAATCTGTTGTGCTAACTTGTGGAAGGGTAGTTTGTGGTTATGAATTCTCAGGGTATAATTTTCCCCCACTCTACTCACTGCCAAGTTTTGAGACTGCTAGTTTTCCATGCAATTTTTGGGAGGAGGGAATGGTGGAAATGGGTGGTTTATTTTAGTCCCCTCTTTCACTGAGTTTCCGTGTTTGTGCCCCAGTTTTATGAGGGTTCTAATATAAAACACTGCAATGTGGGTGGTCCTGGGGTTTTGTTTTGTGTTCCCAGAACACAAAAATTTGTGCTCAAGTTCACTGGGTGCAGAAAAAGCTCTGAGGGGAGAGCCGATTCAGTACTGCATTTCTAGGTATTCCTCATTCTTTTGCTTTCATTTGGATGCATTCAAGATGTTCCTCTATTATAGCCAGCATTTTTAGTCATTTCCAGGAAAGGTTGGTACTGATACTTAGTCTGATATGCTGCTAGAAATTGAATTATCTAGATAAATCCTCACTTTTGATAAAGGTTTGCTTATCAATTACAGAATTGCGGAGGGTCTTGCTGGTAGGTAGAATTTACATAATCACTGACTAGCTTCATTCCTTGAACTTCCAGGTATAGCTGGCAAGGGAAGGAAAGGCAAGGGTACTTAAAAAAGAGATGATATATAATTCCATACAGTTTGAGAACGAAGTGTGTAAAGGAAACTATGTATTGACCCTCTACTTAATAAATATTAAATCATCATGCTAGTCCTTCACCTATGTTATCTCCCTACAATACTCTTGTAAAGCAGACATAATTATGGATTATTTTACAGATGATATAGGAGCTAATATTAATGTTTACTGCATGTTAGGTCATTGCCAAGTAATTTACATGCATTTTTTTTCAATTAGCACCATTTTATAGATGAGGAGACAGAGGTTTAGAGAGTTACTTTCTCAATGTCACTCAGCCATGAACCAAATCCCTGGAGAGTGTTTTTAGATGATGGCATTTGTCCTCTTCAGAATCTCGCCGGCTTTGCCTCCTCCTGTCTTCAACAGAATAGTTCTAAAGTATTAGCGACAACAAATGCCTATTATGTACCAGATAACAGCTGTATGTGTGTTACTCATTTAATCCTAACAACAAACCTATAAGGTGGGTTTTATTATCATTGTCTTCATTCTAAAAATAAGGAAATTGGAGTTTAGAGAGTTTAAGTAACTCGCCTAAGGTCATACAACTCATAAGTGAGGAAGCGGGATTTGAGGATGGATGATCTGTGTCTATTGTCCATGCTCTTGACTGCCATGATATACTGTGTCTCAAAACATGAAGCAAAGCTTGAAGAATAGAAACAAGAGTCTGCTTTGGAACAGAATCGGGATTTCTTGCTAACAAGTAGCGCAAACATAATCACCAGAATCAGGGGGTGATTAAATAAGTGAGGGGATAAAGAGAAGGATGGTATTGTGGTTTAGGCCTCTTGATCTTAAAGTGAACTATGGAATGGAAAGGCCATCTGCCATTGCACAGATTGATAACCCGTGAGAAAACTGTTGTCTTAGGGAGAACCAGTGCACAGAAGTGAAGAGATCAGCATTGAAATACAGTTCTCCTGAGATCCACTGTCAATTTCTTCTTGTACTTGCATTTAGCTAGGTGGAAATTATCCAGTGAAACAGTGGAGAGTTACTGGAACTCTTGGGTATTTTACTAATTTTAGAAATAGCACTCATAATCTACTCTTTCATTCCTTGAGAGTAATGGCCCAAAGGATTACCAATGGGTTAAAATATTTTGCAATCCATTTATGACACCATTAAATATAAGTGGTCCTGTTTGCCTGGCTTAAATACTCATTTACTCTGTAAGAGTGAGCAAATGGGACTTTTAGGGTTCAAGCTTTTTTTTTTTTTTTTTTTTTTAGTTTTCCTAAGGAGAATATACTAACAATATTTTTATTTGAAGCAGGGTACATTGGGAGCAATTTTTTTTGCTCTATGTAAATATGAGCCATAAAGAATAAAAGCATCAAATAAACCAGTGTGATAATATTCTGTACATCTCTAAACTGGTTCTTTTTTTTATTTTTTTTTTTATTATATTATGTTAATCACCATACAGTACATCCCCGGATTCCGATGTAAAGTTTGATGCT